>NC_086326.1:105088926-105383926 GCF_036172605.1 Pelobates fuscus | reverse complement strand
CTGCCCTAACTATGCATCAAAAGTTACATTACCATATTTTCCCATAAAAAATCAGGGTCATTTACTAAAATGAGAATGCAAAGTGAATTTCAAATTTGAGAACAACATAGCTCAACTGAAAAAAAATCCAAGTCAGCCTTGAATTCTTACTTTAACTGCATTGCTTATTTTTGCCTAATTTGCATATGATCAGAAGTGAAAAGAATAATCCATCCTCGAACTCCTTGCTGCATGGGATGTGTCAGCTACAGCTTGCTGATGAGAGCCACTGAAATGATTGCCTGGTTGCTGTATCTCTTCTGTAAAACGAGCCTGCTGGTGTTTTGGATCTGACCCATTCCGTGTTGGTTGGATTAGTTGGATATTCTACAGGCTAAGGTTCTCTCGGTTACAGCACAAGTTAACTAAAACTTGTGGGCAATGACACACAGAAATGTAATTGAGTTGTTGTCTGTTCGCAGTGTGATTATAAAACCTTGTTTTTGGCTAAGCATCTCTCTATAATGGTACCAGAGAGATAAATATATATGAGATCTGAGCAGGGATCCAATAAAGGATGTGGCGGACCGCGACTGGGTGCCTCCGCCAATCGCTGCTTCCCAGTAATTGCAAGCACCATAAGCACCGCACTGGAATCCCCAGAGTGAATATAGCTGTCCCCTCCACACATGAGACGAGGCTCTATGTTGAGGGTGAAGAGTAACTGATTTATTCGTAGCCACACTGTAATAACATTGGCTCTCAGATCCAGGACACTCCCACACAAAATAGGATAATTCCTCTCCTGTGCCTAAGAGATAATTGAGTCAAGAACTGTACTAAACTCAATTATCTCCAGGCACAGTAAACATAAATTTTACAATATCCCAAAGGTACCCCCAAAATACATAGAAGCCCCACAAAAGTCACATCCACTGATACCCCCGATCTGGGGGACCAACATATCCATATTTCATGGAAGTCATAGTTTTGATCGACTGTGCACATGGTCCTATGCCCAAAACAGTTCCAGGGAATTAGGGCTAACGGTCGGTCTATCCTTCTGGAGTACAAAAGTACATAAATTACATAAGCTTTTAAAGCAGCCATGTTCTTTTGGCAAGAGGTTGGCCAGCAGGCCCCTCCAAGAGCCCATGGCGAGGTTATTTTTACCACAAAGGGCAAGCTATGTGAGCTGTTTTCCATTCTTAGTGTTCTCATAAACTCTAGTTTTTAACTAATTTGTATAAATCAAATGGGTAATCCAGCCATGGATCACATGCTCACTGTGTTTCATGGCCCTCAACTCGTGGCTGCACGTGGTTGGAGGAATTACCTGTTCAGCAACAAGCCGGGAGCCAACCCACTGGGGCATCTGTCCCCTCCACATATGTGGGATCCAAAATGGCGCTGACCATGAGGTCAAGGCCATTTGTAGCTCCGCCTCCAAAGGTCACGCGAACGTGCGTGTGATGTCACATCGGTTCACACGCACATTCTGGAGTCAGAGGCCAAACTCTGACCAATCACAGCCCAAGGAGGGATATTTAAACCCCTGAATTTCCCTAGTTCATTGCCCTATTGTGGTTTCCGTTCCTGGTATCCAAGAGTGCGTTTTCTTGTTCTTGTATTTGATATTCCTGGTATTTGACTTGGGCTATTCCTGACTATTATAATTTCTGGTTTCCCCGACTTGGCTTTCTAATCGACCTTGTGTATTTCTGGCTCCCTTGATTATTCTCTATCTTTCAACGTATTAACCCGGCCATTCTAAGGACCGGTTTACTCTCTTTTTCTGTTCTATGTAGATGTTACATAGTTTTGTGTGTTGGATCATATAGCAGTCGTGACCCTGTGCCTTGGAGTATTAGTTACACCTCATTGATGAGGCCCAATGAAGGATTGCCTCGGGATTGCCTTGACTTTTGTGCATAAGAGGCCTACCCTTTTGGGAGGGAGCAGTCTGATATGCTGTCTAATGCTTTTTCTATAATGACACGATTGTGTAGCAGTCTGCTTGAGACCTGTTCATGGGACAAGCCACTTGAGCTGAACTCAATTCTCACTGTTCACACTCTTGTCTTTTTTCCTGTTGCTATTGTCACGAATGCACCCTACTTCAAGAGTGTGCGTGACATAGTTGTGGTGGTGAAAAGGTTAAAGTTCACTATTTGTCTGCACTAGACCGGAAATAATGACAAAATCCCCACCACGCACACTTAAACATAATAATATAATTATTACTATTTTAACGCTGCCACCACCAAGACAATTTATAAATGGTCCCCCAGGTAAATCAATAATAAAAACACACCAAATATTACTTAGCATAATATCTATGTAATTGCAAAATACTAATTAGTCTCTTCAGGTAACGTGATTCTTAGCCAGACAAATGAATGTTTTATTATGAGCAAAAAATAGTCACAGTGCATACCAAAATATATGGTGAACAAATTATTTATACCAACAGCAGATAAAAAAAAGGATAAGATAACAGAAGTCCTAACTACTCACTAAGGTTTTCAAAGTAAATCTTCTGCCCAGGGGTCTCTAGCAAGGAAGGATGATGGTGACTCACTCAAAATTAGATCTTGGCCCCAAGCAAGTACACCCACACCCCACCAAATCATTGGATATATACCCTCTGGATTATCAAGTCTTGCCCAGGGGTGGAGTTATGGTGTACCTATAGAAATAATATGTGACCACCTCCTTTGTTCCAGACTAATGTCAATACAAATGGAAACATTTGGCTCTATCTTATCTTATGTACCTGCCACAGAAATAATAATTGCATCTATGAATTTATTATTGTACCATCCCATAGACACGTCGCAGGCCCCACCCGCGATCCAATAGGATGGACATATAATAAAAGTGAGGCTGTGGGTAAGTATTAATGTTTCTCTTGGATATGATACTGGAACACAAGGGTCTTCATGAAACTAATACCGTTACCATATCAAAGGTGTGAATTATCAACTGAGAGTTTCAGGCCATATGGTCAAAGTTAGTTAGTTTACATTGAAACTAGACATACGGATGGCTCAAGTGTAAAATGTCTCACCTTGTAGGCCTTTGATAGAGCAAAAGGGCAATCATTGTCACACCTTGCAGAAGCCCCTTTTGCTCAAAAGAGCAGTTTCTCTCTGCCATTTGTCCTCTACCTAGGGTTCAAATTATTGATGCACTACACAAGTTATATTAAATAGCAATATTCCATAGTCTAATAATAAATAATGAATCCTTGCCGTGACAGCTATACCTTCATCTCCCACTGCTCAACTCAACCCATGGTTTACCCCCATCCAGACCTGAATTTACCAATAGACAGAGTAGGCAGCTGTCTACTAGTGGTGTTTTAGATCTATGTGGTATACAGTACATTCTCATTTTGCCAAGTGGTAATTGCACATTTTATCTGTAGAAAGAAAGTGTGAGAGATGTAATCCGGACTCTCC
Source organism: Pelobates fuscus (assembly GCF_036172605.1). Lineage (NCBI taxonomy): Eukaryota > Metazoa > Chordata > Amphibia > Anura > Pelobatidae > Pelobates > Pelobates fuscus. The sequence goes on along the minus strand of NC_086326.1, from coordinate 105,380,483 downwards.
TATACTACATGCCACAGAGAACTAGATTTTTGGGACGGAGAAAAAGTTGCCTGAATATTCTGTGCCTACAGACAGATAAGATGTAAATCTGTCTCTGTCTCTCACATTGCTTTCCTTACTCATAACCCTGTTTCCTTTTGTAATGGCATAAGATGAGCTAAAACCAGCTTGAGATATAAGCCGGGAACTTCCAAAGGGCAGGCTATTTGAGCTGTTGTCCATTCTCAGTATATTCTTGCACCTTGTTTTTTTGCTCTACCTAAGTTGAAAGGGTAATCCATACGTGGATCCCTTGTTCATGATGCCTAGAGGGGTATTGGCTATACCTTACTGATGATGCCTAATGTCAGGGAGACTCTCTTGTATACTTTGAAATTTCCTAATTAGAATAGTAGTTACGAGCACGGAGAAGTAATCACACAGACACACTAGTCATATAATGAAGCTTCTGTTCTTTTATGGGAGAGCAAAGGATATTTGTACAGTTTAGACCAGAAGAGGCATTTCTAACTAGTTTCATATCTAACTAGGTTCATATAGCATTCCTGTGATCAACTAGTCATACGCCCGCCGAGTGTTATTGCTTAGCAGGGTCCTCAGGTTTTGTGGAAGCACATCATGCAACATACATTATTTGTAAAACATTTACTAGGCTAGGTGTCAAATTCGATTTCTGCTGCACGTACACATTAACTTTTTAACCTTCAAAAACTTCAAATTGAAACTAGTAGTATGAGGCAAGATGTAGGAATATAGGTTCCTATCCTTCACACTAACAAGGTTGAAATGATTGATCATCTGGGGTTGCGGTATTTCTTGGCAGAGAGAGCCACCTTCATTTTGGATCTGTTCCGCTCTTTTGGTTGGGATCAGTCTGATATGTAAATGGGACTGGTTCATTGTGTAATGGCAGAACATGAGCTAAAACCAGTTTCAGATCTGAGCGGGGACCAACCGAAGGGCAAGCTATTTGGGCTGTTGTCCATTCTCAGTTCTCTCTTGCACCTTGTTTTATTGCTGTCCCTAGTGTGGTGAATGCACTATATTTGCCTGCACAGGTAACAGAAAGGCCTTTTAGTGGTCTCCTAGGAATTTTGCATGGCTGTATAAAAGTTCATATTATTAATATGAATTCAATTGGTCATTGAAAGCTGTCTCTGATTCCTGAGAAGGCAGAGATTTCTTACATATACTTTTTTAACTGAATTGCCCCTTTAGCACTGTTGTAGAAAGGGGTAGTGTCTTTGTATAGTGTTGGCGCATAGGGTCAGTAATTGAGTTATCAGTTCATAGTAAATGCAATAAAAACAGAAAAAATAACAAATCTTTCTTTGAAAAAAGGTTGTCCAAGTCAAAAGACAATGGGTAACGATTCTCAAAAAAAGGTTAGATTATCCACATATAACATGTATAACCCACTATAATTGGTAAGAAACAAAAAATTAAAATATAAACTTAATAGTATTTAAAATGCATATCTACCTAAAAGTGACTTGTGAAAGTGTAATGTTAAAAAAATAAAAAAAGGAGAAACCCAGGGGATCTGCTTATCAGGCTTGTATATAACAATCATAGCAAGCGTGAGAAAATATACAAATTCTTGATAAAACCAAGTAGAAAGATAGTATCAAGAAAGACAGCTGTTTAGTAATTACTAAACAGCTGTCTTTCTTGATACCATGATTCTACTTGGGTTAATCACTAAACAGCTTAGGTTGATCAATAATTAATGGCCCTGTGAATTCATTTCCACACAGTGACTACTACTATCAAGTTCAGGCATACTGGGTCCCGGTCACCGGACCACCACCCTTAACAACAAGGTTTTGTGTCATCTGCAAACACTAAAACATGACTTTCAAGGCCTATTGCAAGATCAGTTACATAGTTACATAACTGAAAAGAGACTTGCGTCCATCAAGTTCAGTCTTCCTCACATATGTTGTTGCTGTTGATCCAAAAGAAGGCAAAAAACCTAGTCTGAAGCACTTCCAATTTTGCCACAAACTAGGAAAAATACACTTAGAATGACATTCTATATATATCTATCTATATATAAAATACAAATAACCGCAAATATATATATATAGAGATAAATACATATAATTACATAAAAGATTACATTAGTATACACGTAGAATTTAAAGGGACACTATAGTCACCTGCACAACTACAGCTTAATGTATTTGTTCAGGTGAGATCTATAGCTCCCTGCAGCCTTTCTCATGTAAACACTGTATTTTCAGAGGAAATACAGTGTTTACATTGATTCAGGGCCGGTGCTTGGATTTTTAGGTACATAGGCGAAGATGCATTTTTCCGCCCCCCCCTCCTCCCCCCCCAAAAAAACATCTTCACCTATGTGCCTCTTAACCAGCCCCTCTCCCCTCCCTGACCATTAATGGTCCCTTTCTCTGTCCCTTAGTGTTCTTCTCCCCTACCCCCTCTTTTCCCTGTCTCTTGGTGTTTCTCTCCCATTCCCTCCCTGTCCCTTGGTGCACCCCACACCCCTTTAGTGGTCACACTCCCCTTCCTGGTGTGTCAGTGTGTACAGAGTGTAGCGGAGCGGAGCGCGGTACAGGAGCTTCAGTTTTCTGTACCCGGCCGAACTGACAGGGAGTGCTCTCTCTGTGAGCACCTCCTGTCAGTCTGGCCAGGTACAGGAAACAGAAGCTCCTGTACCGCGCTCCGCTACACTCTGTACACACTGACAGTCACACACTCAATGACAAACACACAGACGTCACTGACAGACACAGACTCATTGATCTGACACACACTCATTCATTGACACTGACAGACCCACACTGATTGACATCATTGACAGACACACTGATAGTCACACACAGACTCAATGACAAACATACTCTCACTGATTTGACAGACACACACTCATACACTGACAAACACACTCATCATACACTGACAGACACACTCATACACTCACATGCACACACACAGACGCACTCACACACACACGCTGTCACTCACAGACGCACACACTCTGTCACTCACAGACACATACTGTCACTCACAGATGCACACACTGTCACTCACAGACGCACACACTCTGTCATTCAGACGCACACACTCTGTCACTCACAGACGCACACACTCTGTCACTCACAGACGCACACACTCTGTCACTCACAGACGCACACCCTCTGTCACTCACAGACGCGCACACTCTGTCACTCACAGACGCGCACACTCTGTCACTCACAGACGCACACACTGTCACTCACAGACGCACACACACTGTCACTCACAGACGCACACACACTGTCACTCACAGACACACACACACTGTCACTCACAGACGCACACGCTGTCACTCACAGACGCACACGCTGTCACTCACAGACGCACACGCTGTCACTCACAGAAGCACACACTCTGTCGCTCACAGACGCACACTGTCACTCACAGACGCACACTCTGTCACTCACAGACACACACTCTGTCACTCACAGACACACACTGTCACTCACAGACACACACTGTCACTCAGACACACACTGTCACTCACAGACACACACTGTCACTCACAGACACACACTCTGTCACTCACAGACACATACACTCACACACAGACACATACACTCACACACAGACACACTCACACACATACACTCACACACACACACATACACTCACACACACTAACACACATACACTCACACACACTAACACACATACACTCACTATTTATTTTATAAATAAATATTTTCCACCCAGCCTCCCTACCTGGAGAGCTGGTGTGGATGATGAATCCTTCCCTGGGGTCCAGTGGGGCTGCTGGGCGGCGTGCGGCTGTGCTGAGATCAGACGCGGCGAGGGAGCTCTAACCTCTCTGCTCTGCTCCCTCGCGCGCTGCCTGTCTGCTGATACCGCGGGAGCCGGAATATGACGTCATATTCCGGCTCCCGCGGTATCAGCAGACAGGCAGCGCGCGAGGGAGCAGAGCAGAGAGGTTAGAGCTCCCTCGCCGCGTCTGATTACAGCACAGCCGCACGCAGCACCGGGGGCCGAGATGGTGGCCCGGCAGGAGGGAGAGCTTCCCTCCTGCCGGTCACTGAAATCTTGCGCCCCCAGAGCCCGTGCGCCCTAAGGCGGCCGCCTGTGCCGCCTTATGGACGCGCCGGCCCTGCATTGATTGATAGGAATACCTCCAGTGGCCGTCACTCAGACGGCCACTAGAGGCACTTCCTATCACGCAGGGCCCTAAAAATGCCCTGTACACGTCAGACGTTTGAAAATACGTCTGACGTGTGCTGGAGAGAGAAGGCACTGCGTGCGCGCCTTCTCTCTCCAGCCTGTCAGCAGAGGAGGGGGGCGGTAGTGCGCTGAGGACTTCAGAGGGCGGCATGAATGCCGCCCTCTGAAGTCTGTGCGCATGTGCAGCAAAGCCGCGCATGCGCACAAGGGAGCAATGACTCTTCCAAATGGAAGCGTCTGATTGCTCCCTGCTCTCGCCCGCCTATTTCGTCATTTTGACAAAATAGGGGGCGCGGCTTCACGAGGCTCCCGGCGCTGGAACGAGGTGAGTAAACAGGGGCTCCCTGGAGAGTCCCTTTAAATGCCTATAAATGCATATATATTAAAATTCTACGTGTATATTTAAGTAATTTTTAAACATAATTATGTCATTGGATTAATTAAAATTTGATTGACATGCCTGACAACACAGGGAGAAAGTGCAGAGAATTTAATTCGCAAGCACTATATTTGACCCTGTAACTCTCCATGACACCAGAAAACCTGTACATAGGGGGTACTGTTTTACTCGGGAGACTTCGCTGAACTCAAATATTAGTGTTTAAAACTGGTAAAATGTATTACAACTATGATATTTTAAGTAAAAGTGAAGTTTTTTGCATTTTTTACAAACAAACAGCACTTTTATGGACTATATTATTGTTGTAATATGTTTTACTGTTTTAAAACACTAATATTTGTGTTTAGTGAAGTCTCCCGAGAATAACAGTACCCCCCATGTACAGGTTTTATGGTGTTTTGGAAAGTTAGAGAGTCACATATAAGGCTTGCATTTCATTTTTTTGACATTGAAATTTGCCAGATTAGTTATGTTGCCTTTGAGACTGTATGGTAGCCCAGGAATAAGAATTACCCCCATGATGGCATACCATTTGCAAAAGTAGACAACCCAAGGTATTGCAAATGGGGTATGTCCAGTCATTTTTAGTAGCCACTTAGTCACAAACACTGGCCAAATATTAGTTTTTTGCTTTTTTTCACACAAAAACAAATATGAACGCTAACTTTGGCAAGTGTTTGTGACTAAGTGGCTTCTAAAAAAGACTAAACATACCCCACGTTCAATACCTAGGGTTGTCTACTTTTTCAAATGGTATGCCATTATTGGGGTAATTCTCATTCCTGGGCTACCACACCGTCTCAAAGGTAACATTACTAATCTGGCAAATTTCAATTTGAAAATGGAACGTTCTATAATTGACCCTGTAACTTTCCAAAACACCATAAAACCTGTTAATGGGGGTTACTGTTGTACTTGTGAGACATCGCTGATTACAAATATGTGCATTTTCTTGCAGTAAAACCGAACAGTATTATGACATTTACAGCTAAAATGTGAGGCGGAACTACAAATTTTAAAAAATAATAAAAATTTCTCACAGTTGTTTTAATTTTATTCATAATAAATTATGTTTCATATATAAATATTTGATATGAAATGAAAGCACTATTTCTCCTGAACAAAATGATATATAATAAGTGTGGGTGCATTTAACCCCTTAAGGACCGGACTGTTTTTGCGATGTTGTACATTTGCGACCAGGCATCTTTTTTGTTTGTGTTTAGCTGTAATTTTCCGCTCTCTCATTTACTGTTCCCATACAAATTATATATTGTTTTTTCAGGACAAAAGGGGCTTTCTTTACATACCATTATTTATATAATCTCATGTAATTAAATTTTAAAAAAATGAAAAAATATGATGAAAAATTGAAAAAAATACATGTTTTTTTACTTTTATGTGAAAAATATTTTACTCATCTACAAAAGCGAATGAAAAAAACTGCTAAATAGATTCAAAATTTTGTCCTGAGTTTAAAAATACCCAGTGTTTACATGCTTTTTGCTATTTTTTTGCATGTTATAGGGCTATAAGTACAAGTAGGATATTGCGGTTTCAAAACATACATTTTTAAAATGTATCAATAGTGACATTGTAACACTATTATCTGTCATAAATCGCTGAATAACACCCCACATGTACATATTTTTTTTTAAAGTAGACAACCCAGGGTATTCAATATGGGGTATGTCCAGACTTTTTTAGTAGCCACTTAGTCGCAAACACTGGCCAAAGTTAGCGTTCATATTTGTTTGTGTGTGAAAAAAGTAAAAAACTAAATTGAACGCTAATTTTGGCCAGTGTTTGTGACTAAGTGGTTACTAAAAAAGACTGGACATACCCCATTTGCAATACCTTGGGTTGTCTTCTTTTGCAAATGGTATGCCATCATGTGGGTAATTCTCATTCCTGGGCTACCATACGCTCTCAAAGGCAACGTAACCAACCTGGCCATTTTCAATGTAAAAATATTTGACCCATATATTTGACCCTGTAACTTTCAAAAACGCTATAAAACCTGTACATGGGGGGCACTGTTATACTCAGGAGACTTTGCTGAACACAAATATTAGTGTTTCAAAACTGGAAAATGTATCACAACAATGATATCATCAGTAAAAGTGCTGTTTGTGTGTGAAAAATGCAAAAAAAGTCACTTTCACTGACAATATCATCGCTGTGATATGTTTTACTGTTTTGAATCACTAATATTTGTGTTCAGCGAAGTCTCCTGAATAAAACAGTACCCCCCATGTACAGGTTTTAGGGTGTCGTAGAACGTTACAGGGTAAAATACAGTGATAGCAAATTAAATTCTCTGGACTTTCGGCCTGGGTTGGCAGGCAGGACCCTTAAATTGCAATCAATAAAATAACTTAATTATGTAAAAATATTACATAAATACGCACGTAGAATTTAAATATATATGCATATTTATATATTTGAAGTCTACGTGTATATTTATATAATTATTTATGTAATTTTGTATATGGACATATGAATAGTTTGTAATATTTTTATTTATTTATATATACATAGATATATATACAATTTCATTCTAAGTGTATTTTGATATAAATATATATATATTAATATCAAAATACAGTTAGAATAACATTTTGTATAGATATAATTTTTAAAAAAATTTGTATTATTATTTTTACATGTTTAATTTAATTTAAATTACTTATTATTTGTATTTTATAATAATATATATATATATATATACAATATATATAGTTATTATATATATTATATATATACGTGTGTAATTTAATTATAAGTGTATTTTTATATTAATATATGTACATATTAATATAAAAATACACTTAGTATGACATTATATATATATATATGGTATATAGACATATATTATATAGGTATAATATATGTCTATATATCATATATATATATATACACATATATAATTTTTTTTTATTAACTTTAACTTAATTTTTTTTTCAGATTTTACACTGGCAGGGAGACTGCCTGTCAGCACAGACAGTCCCCCTGCAGGCAGACACATGGACACCTATTGTGACCATGTGGTCGCCCTGTTGAGCGATCACATGGCCACAGGGGTCCTAATTCGCCATGGGGAGACTGTCTGGGCTGCAGGCAGTCTCCCCACAACGGGAGCGCCGCCAATCGCTGCCGGGGGAACGACGGCGATCGGGTAAGTAAATCTTAAAGTTAGGACAGTTCAGGACCGTCAGCGGTCGGCAATGGAAAAATGCCGATGACGGTCCTGAACCGTCCTACGTCCTTAAGGGGTTAATATGAAAGAGGTGAATTACGGTTGAACAGACATATAGCACAAATTCCAGTTTTTGTTTACGTGTTGTTTTGATCAGAACGTGCACTATTGACTCCGTCCTGAAGGGGTTAAACCTCTGAAACTAAAAATAAACAAAAAAACACCTTGGCTATTGGGTAAAAATAACTCCTTTATTGCAAAGGAAATATGTTTTATCCACTAACTGTAATATAAAAGATAGTTTAGATGGATGATATACACATTCTATGTTCGGAATAAACTGGCAACCTATGCTGCATTTCTTCAAATGGTGACATTATCCAGGCAGCTTTAATTACTTCAAACCCATTTTCTAGAGGGAAACTTATTAACCATCCACGCATTTCATGGCACATTTGTTAAAGCAAGACTCGGTTATTCCTTTAATTAGAAGCAGAGCTCTATGATAAAGATTAATAGTCTACTTATCAGTGTTTCAATTTGAAGATAGAGCACTTTATATACATTCTCAAAACATTGTGTTTTAGGAACATAATGTACCGGAATTTAAGGTAAGAATTATGTCCTCAACATGACTAAGGTTCAGTAAGAATGTCCTTGTCCCTTATCTGCCTGCTTGTAGTCTCTTAGATCTACTGTGATTTGCAATCATTGCTGCTTTATATGTCCCTCCTCTCTAGCAAATATATCACAGGGGAAGCTGTGCACATGGAGACGCTAGACTTTCCCCATAGAAATACATTGTTTCAATGCATCTCTATGATTAGATGCTGATTGGCGTTTATTCTGCTCTGTAAAGGAAATGTTACAGCTTGTTGTCGTACCAATCAATGCTAAACTATTTACCATTCAGGGCCGGCCTTATGGGTGTGCAAGCTGTGCGGCCGCACAGGACGCCATGGCAGCAGGGGGTGCCATGGCTGGATGCGAAGTGTGTGCACCTGCTTCCCGGGTGGAAGATTTCATTTTCCTCCATCTGGGACTATCCAAAAAAACACATTGCAGTGTGGGTAGGGATTACTGAGTGGCGGAGATGGGGCTTACTGAGCAGCAGAGCAGAGAGCAGAAGCCAGTTCTGCACAGGAAGGGGGAAGCAGGAAGGAGTTCCTGCTTCCCCAACAACTCCAGGAGCTGCAACTGCCTCCTTTCCTCCCTTCCAGCCCATAATGGAGAGAGGTAACTTTCCATTTGTGTGACTGTCTCCTGTGTGTGTGAATGTAACTGTGTGTGTGACTGTCTGCCTATGTATCTGTGACTGTAACTGTGTGTCTGTCTGACTATGTGTGTGTGTGTGTGTGTGTGTGTGTGACTGTCTGCCTATGTGTGTGTGTGTGTGATTGTAACTTTGTGTGTGACTGACTGTCTGTGTGTGAATGCCATTATGTGTGATTTTCTGTCAGTGTGTGTAAATGTGTGTGACTGTAACTGTGTATGACTGTAACTTTGTGTGTGTGTGTGTGTGTGTGACTGTAACTGTGTGTGGCTGTCTTCTGTGTGTGACTGTAACTGTTTGTATGTCTGACTGCCTTTTTGTATTACTGACTGCCTGTGTGTGTGACTGTCTGCCTGTGTGTGTGTGTGTGTGTGTGTGTGTGTGTGTGTGTGTGTGTGTGTGTGTGTGAGACTAACTGTTTGTCTGTCTGCCTGTGGGTGTGACTGTAATTGTGTGTGTGACTGTCTGCCTATGTGTGTGACTTTCTGATTGTGTAACTGTAACTGTGTGTATGACTGTCTGCCTGTGTTTGTGACTGCAACAGTGTGTTTGACTGCCTGTGTGTGTCACTCTGGGTGTGACTGTTTGAATGTGTGTGACTGTTTGCATTTGTCTGACTGTTTGCTTGTATGTTACTGTCTGCCTGTGTGTGTGTGTGACTGTCTGCCTCTGTGTGACTGTCTGCCCCTTTGTGCTTACCCTGGTGGTTTGCCTAGATGCCGAAGCTCTGATCCGGCAGACCGCCGTTTCCATACAGTACAAGGTTCCTGACAGCCTCATGGACGCCGACTGCTATGCACCCGCCCCTCTTTATAATGCGGCACACATGTGCCGTTGTCATGATATCACAGGAGCTGCTAACCATGCCCCCAAACATATAAAATCCCAGTCTAACCGAAATACAGTGCCCTGTTGTGGTTCCTAGTGTTCCTATTGCGCATTCTTTTATCCCTTTGGTATTGAAGCAAGGTGAATGGTTAGAGTTAGGACCCACCTAGGGGGGTCTGCCTTGATGTGGCAGGTGGGCTCAATCCTCTCATGGCCATTGGAGGTAACTAAAAGACCTCCATTTGTTTTAAAAATACATAGGGATAAAGGATAGAGCGCAAGTAACATGTTTTTCTTTGGTTTTTACTATGTATTGGGGCTGATGTGTACTGTAGTCATTGCAGCCGCCCAGTAGTGATGGGAGTTGAGCGCAGGACTTTTCTTTCTGCATTTGTATCCAATTTTTGTATTACTCAGCCTTGTTACAATGCAGCCGCCCATCCCATGTGTTCCCTAATAAGGGTTAATAATGTATAGGGGTGTATATAAAAAATACCCCTTTCTGTCTCATTAGAGATTTTTGCCAGAGGCTCAAGGAAGCAAGGTGAATGGTTAGAGTTAGGACCCACCTAGGGGGGTCTGCCTTGATGTGGCAGGTGGGCTCAATCCTCTCATGGCCATTGGAGGTAACTAAAAGACCTCCATTTGTTTTAAAAATACATAGGGATAAAGGATAGAGCGCAAGTAACATGTTTTTCTTTGGTTTTTACTATGTATTGGGGCTGATGTGTACTGTAGTCATTGCAGCCGCCCAGTAGTGATGGGAGTTGAGCGCAGGACTTTTCTTTCTGCATTTGTATCCAATTTTTGTATTACTCAGCCTTGTTACAATGCAGCCGCCCATCCCATGTGTTCCCTATTAAGGGTTAATAATGTATAGGGGTGTATATAAAAAATACCCCTTTCTGTCTCATTAGAGATTTTTGCCAGAGGCTCAAGGAAGCAAGGTGAATGGTTAGAGTTAGGACCCACCTAGGGGGGTCTGCCTTGATGTGGCAGGTGGGCTCAATCCTCTCATGGCCATTGGAGGTAACTAAAAGACCTCCATTTGTTTTAAAAATACATAGGGATAAAGGATAGAGCGCAAGTAACATGTTTTTCTTTGGTTTTTACTATTGATTGGTTTTGACCCGGCTTGCTCTCGATTACTCTGTTTTATGGCTCCCTTGACTCGGCTTTGTTACTTGTACTTGTGTATTTCTGGCTCCTCTGACTCGACTTTTGTCTCTCGTATCAGTGTATTTCTGGCTTCCCGTGACCTTGGCTCTGTCTGACTTTCCTTGAAATATATTTTCCGGCCAGGACCAGTTTAGGAACTTTCTATCTGTCTCCATATATAGTGGATTTTCACTCTCCATGTTGGGTTGTACGTTACAGCCTGTGTGTGACTGTCTAGCTGTGTGTTTAATTGCAACTGTGTATGTGACTGAATGCTTGTGTGTGTGACTGTAAATGTGTGTGTTACTAACTGTGTATGACTGTTCCCTATAAAAACACTACAGCCCTATACAGACACTATACATAGATGAAGGGAAGGGGGGGGGAGGTGGAGCTGTCAAGACTTTTCGCACGGGACGCCTAAAGGCCTAAGGCCAGCCCTGCTGCCATTTGCAACTTTGCAACTTTTAGTATAGAGAGTGCATGGCTAGGTTTGGAGTGCATGGCTTCTTCTCCAATGCATGTGTGTCTTGGAACTTTACTAGGGTGAGTTACCCTGGTATCAACTTAAAAGAGACTGGAACATCGCATGCAAAAAGGTAAACATATTCTACAGGTGATTGTTGATACTGCCATTCAGTCATTGGTTGAGAGTATCAGCTGAGTCCTCTCAGCTAGTGAATGGAATATGCACATAGTTAACAATATGTGCAGGATAATAGAGGCTGCAAGAGGTTAAGTTACACCTCCGGCAGCAACATTGAATATTATACTGAAATAGTGCATATACAGGTGAGTCCTTGTATCAGGACCACCATAAAACACTTGGAGTAAACAGTGCATATACAGGCGGGTCCTTGCACCATGACCACTTTAAAACACTAAAAAATGCAAGATTTTTCTGTCGGGCATAGGCTAAAAGGACACCATACTGCAGCCTGCCTGCCACAGGGAACTAGGGCCATATCAAGCAATGGTATCTTGCCTATGTTTCAGGAATTTCTCTGACATGTTCTGAACTGGCAACCAGTTATATCTTCCCTATGTATAATAATGGCAACCGGTGACATCTTTTCTATGTGGAATAGTGACAACCAGAGATGTCTTATAAATGTCATATGCTGGCGACCAGTGATATCTTTAAACGTTGTATATTGGCAGTCAGATATTTAATTACAGTGCCAAGTTATATTAGGTTATACTGTTTTTTTTTTTTTATTCTTTATTTTTGCATTGACAGACAGTACAGCTCGCAAACAGTATTGGGGCTTGTGCAAAAGCCTAGCTTCAAGAAGTACATTGGTATTTCAGTGATACAGAAAAAAGATAATAGTTTTGTTAGACATTCATTCGCTGTTCGGACGCTACTTTTTGTGTTGTTTTCTGAAGCCGCCGTCCATCAATGTTTTTCCAATTTTTGTAAACATAATAAACTTCAAAACCTGGAAACACCTTAAGTGGTGTTTTCCTTAAGATAACACAAAAGTTTTAAACTTGATATCATAACCTGTTATTCTATTCGTCTTGTAGTTATTATTATTTTCCTTCCCCCTCATCCCCCCTTTTTTTTCCCTTTTTTTTCCCCTTCTTTTTTGTGTGTATAGTATCCCTCCTTTGTGAGTGAAAGACAGAGAGAGAGGAGGGCGAGGTTATTTTAGGGCAACAGAGAGGGATGGGGAGGAATCGTGCACCAAGGGGGAGGGGGGGACTCGTCGGGCGCGCCCGTTGCGTGTGTGTGGCGGTTAGTGCCTCCTAGGTTGGCTCTCTTTTCTCATGGTGTGCGCGCCATTCTTTCTAGGTATTCCTCCCACGGTTGCCACACCTTTGAGAAGGTGCCCATGGTGTTCCGTACCTGCGCTGTCAGTTTGTCCATGAGGAAATTGTCCTTTATTTTGTGTATGACTTTACTCATGGGAGGGGTGCCTGGGCTGAGCCATTGTTGGGTCAGTGCTCTTCTGGCTGCTAAAGTCAGTTTGTTAACTAGTTTCTGTTCCTTTGTCGTGAGGTCGTCTTGTGGTTTGGCTAGTAAGAATGTCCATCGGTCCCTGTGTATTGGTCTCTCCAGGACTGCTGTCATTAATGTCTCTATTTCTGACCAGAATCTCTCTACTTTGGGACACCTCCACCACATGTATATATATGATCCTCTCTCACCGCAGCCCCTCCAGCATGTATCTGTAGTGGCTTTCCCCATTCTGTATAGTTTGACCGGGGTGGCGTACCACCTCAGGAGGCTTTTATATGCCTGTTCCTGAAGTGTTACGCATATTGAGACTTTGGCTGCCGCCTCCCATATATCCCTCCAGTCCTCCCCTTCCAATGTTTGTTGTAGATCTTTCTCCCATTGTGTGATATAGGTGAGGGGTTCTGCGTTCCTCTCCGGAGCACTGAGTTGTGCGTATAGCCCGGTAATCAGACCCTTACATGTGATTTCTGTCATGCATAATCTTTCAAAACTAGTCATTGGGACCTTAGCTGCCTCTTTTACCCTAGGATGATTAGCAAAGTTCCGTAGTTGTATATATCTAAAAAGGTCTCTGGTCTGTAATGGCACTGCCTGTTTTAGCTCGTCAAAGGTTTTGAATGTGTCTCCGTCGTATAGGTGATAGTATCTCTGCAGGCCTGTGTATTCTAGTCCTTTGAAGTCCCTCGCCCGCATGCCCGGCGTAAATGCCATATTTCTCAGATATGGGGTGAGAGGTGAGGGTAGTTTGGTTAGAGCGTATTTTTGAGCATTGGCGTCCCATATTTTAATGGAGTTGAGTATTGCTGGGCAGTCTGTGAGTAAAGGTGGTCTGTCTGTTTTTGGTACCCAGATCCAATACTGGGGAAGATCCCTTCCCATCACTAGGGATTCCAGGTCTGCCCATCTGCGTCTATCTGGGAGTGAGTGCCACTCTATTATTTGGGCCAGCTGTGCTGACAGGTAATACAGGTGAAGATTGGGAAGTCCCAGTCCCCCTAGTCCCTTTGGTCGGTAGAGTACGTGTCGGGCTATCCTGTGTCTTTTGTGTGCCCAGATAAATCGGTCTATGTTGGTTTGTAGGGATTGGAGGTCCCCTTTTGTGACTTTCGTGGGCAATGCCTGGAAGAGGAACAACATCCTCGGTAATACATTCATTTTAATTGCGTGAAGGCGACTTATCCATGAGATCGGCTTGTCATGCCATTTTTCTAAGTCTTTTATTAGTGTTTTAATCATTGGTGTATAGTTTTCCCCATACAGTCGTGAGACCTCTTTTGTCAGTCTGACCCACAAGTATTTTATATGTTGGTGGTTTAGTTTTACATGTGCCGTCTTTCCTATCAGCGCCGCGTCTTCCGCCGTCAACCCCAGTGGCACGGCTTCTGATTTTTCCATGTTTATTTTATAGCCCGCTACCTGTGCGAACTCCTATAGCAACCCGACTAGGTTTGGTAGGGAGTTCTCCAAGTCCGTGAGTGTGAGTAGGACGTCATCCGCGTACGCAGATACCTTGTACTGCTCTGTTGCTATTGTCAGTCCCTTTATGTTTGGGTGTTCCCTAATCTTGTAGAGGAGGGGTTCTAGGGCTAGTATAAAGAGGAGCGGCGAGAGAGGACAGCCCTGCCTCGTGCCGTTACTTAACTTAAATGGATTTGGGACCGCTCCTGGGATGACTATTTGGGCCTGTGTGTTCGTGTATAGTGCTCTGATCGCTGTAATGTAGTTTTCCGGTAGGCCTATGTAGGGCAAATAGGTAGTGCCATTGGATCCTGTCAAAGGCCTCCTCTGCGTCCAGCGATAGGACGAGAGAAGGTGTCCGAGTTTTACCAGCCCACCAGATCAGGTCCACTGCACGTCTAGTATTCTCATACAGTTGCCTAGTTGGCACAACGCCCACCTGGTCCGCATGGACCAGCCTGGGCAGGATGTAACCCAGCCTTGTGGCCAGGATCTTGGCGTAGATTTTGTAGTCTACATTAATCAGGGAGATGGGGCGGTAATTGTTCACCTTCATTTCGTCCCGTCCCGGCTTCGGGATAAGAACCACGTTTGCTGTGGCAAGCTCTGCATTGGGGCTTCCCCCCTCCATCCATTCCTGGTACATTGCTGTCATGTGAGGTACTAGTTCTGTTCGCAGTGCTTTATAATAGGCCCCGTCAAACCCATCCGGTCCCGGTGTCTTATTGCCCTCTATCATCCCTATGGCCCTGTCTACTTCTATCGTAATCAGTGCTTCTAGGTCTATTAGGTCTTCCCTAGTTGGCTTGGGTAGGTTTATGTTGTCTAGGAAGTTTGCGACTGCCTCTACATGTTCCCTGCTGGTTTCATCTTTCCCCGGGGAGTGGTTGTATAGTTGCCGTAGGAAATTGGTAAATTCCTCGGCTATGTCCTGTGGGGAAATGAGGGGTTGTCCCCTGTCGTTGGTTATGGATGTGATGTGTTTGTGTTTTTGTTTGGGTCTTAGGGCTCTAGCTAATAACGTGTCCATTTTATTGGACTTTTCGTAAAAAAGTCTTCTCGATCGGGTGATATCTCTGCTCACCTCATCCAAGAGGAGATTTTTCAGCGCGTGTCTGATGTTTTGTATGTCATCTAGTGTGGGCTGTGTCGGATTCTGTTTGTGTTGCATTTCCGCTTTGCGTAGGGCCTTTTGTAGTTCCGTTAACTTTTTCATTTTTTGTTAAGCGTCGCTATTTTTATCAGGGTTCCCCATAGGACGCCCATGTCATAGTGGGGGATATTCCTTCTGTGGTGTTTAATTCAAAGTGTTCACTTCTGTCTTAAGTAGCTCTAGAGTTTCTTGGTCTTTAAGGAGAGAGTTGTTAAGCCTCCATCTCCATGGGGCCCGAGGCCCCGGTGTTTGTAGTGTCAGGGCAAGGTCAGCGTGGTCTGACCAGGATATCATATTTATTGCGGACGATTTGACCCATCTCATACCTTGTTGATTCGTAAGGAATACGTCTATTCGGGAGTAAGTGGAGTGTACTGCCGAATAGTGGGTATAATCTAGTGTGCCTGGGTGTTGCAACCGCCAGGGGTCCAGAAGCCCCGTGTTTTGTAGGAATTCATTTAGTAAGCGATCCTGACCTCCCTTACCCTGTGATCTGGGTTGACCCGGTTTGCCACTGCGGTCGACTGCGGGACACGGCACTGCGTTCAGATCCCCCCAGGATCAGTATGCCCCCCGTCAGTGAGTTTGTGAGCTTTTCCAGGGTTGTCCAGAAGTTGGCATCAGGTATGTTAGGGGCATATACGTTTATGAGGTGGTATGTGGTGGCGTTGATCGTCCCCTTGAGTATTATATACCTTCCATCCATGTCTCTGTGTATGGACTGTATTACAAATGGGCATCTTTTGTGGATGACTATTTCTACCCCCCTTGTTTTACGCAGCGTGCGGGCCGTGTATGCTTTCGTATATACGTGGTCTATGATTTGTATCTTGGAGGTCCTAGGGAGGTGGGTTTCCTGTATGAACGCTATGTCTGCCTTCTGCCTATGTAATTCCCTGAGTAAGAGTCTGCGTTTGTTTGGCACATTAAGGCCGTTGACATTTAGTGATGTGATTTTAAGTTCCATGTGTCAATGTGGGTGGTGTGCTGGTGTACCTTGAGCCTCCATGCGCTGTTGGTGCGTGTTGCGGAGTGTCCGCCTTGCTGTTGCGCGCTGCCCGGCGGTCCCCCCAGGGTGGTTGCCAAATGTGCTCTGTCTTAGCGGTTTCGTGGGCGAGGGTGGGGAAGGAAAGAAAACAGGTCATGAAAACAGACAGTGATATCCTTGAAACATAACCAAAAGAACAGTTAACCCAACTTGGTGGAGGATGTCCCTCCGGGATCCTTATACCTGTCGGATCTGAGATCCCGGTCTTATCTCTCGCCAGGTCAATCGGGGGTGGCCACTCGCCGCGTCGAGATATTGTCTCAAACGGGGCGAGTGTACAGCCTTCGAGCACCCCTGCGAGGCTCTAAACTTGTGTCTAACTTTACGTGGGTGTCTGCGACATGGGGTGTGATGCTCACCGGCTCCTGTGAGCCTGCCTGCTGATCTATATATGCCTGTCCTGCGGGAGGGGGTGTGTGTGACCCTCTGCCTGTCCCGTGGTGTTCCCTTTGTATCTTAGGTATCTGATCTTCCCTATCTCTCTGGGTCCCTTTTTTGATTACCTGTCTCCCATCCATGTGTGCCCCTTTATGTGGATGTGCTAGTTGTACAGTTGTATCCCCTTGAACCGTGCCCCGGTGGGGGGGTGGATGTGGGTGTGTGAGTGCTTTCCCTCCCCTGCCTGTCACTCCCGACCCCCCCCCCCCGCCTCTAGAGCCCTTGCCCAGTTTCGGAAGCATCCCCTAGCGGAGAAATTGAATATGGTGCGGCTATAGGACAATGGCCATAAACTCTGCTTGATTTGAGGTTATACTTATTTTATTTTTATCTAATGCAGCACCACCCTCAACCACAACCTGTGTGTTTAACTGTCGCTGCACGTTTAAGTCTGCTATTATATAAAATTTCTCCATGACATGTGTATTATGCTAACATATGTGAAACCAAACGTGTACCTAAACTACTGTTCTAGATATCAGATTAATCTTATAAAAATGTGCCTGTATATCGAATGCCATGACGTAATACCAATGTTTACCTATTTTACCGGATGTCGCTGTTGTGGCACACACCGGCAATTTGTTCATCTCGTGCACACCCAAAATAAAGAATTAAAAAAAGAAATGCAAGATTTTTTAAAACTTGAGTTCTCTTAAAATTAATCATGGGGATTGTGCAAATACACATTTAATTGTACAAAAAAAATGGACATTTATTATTTTTTTTGGCATTTATATAGTGCCAACATATGCACAGTGCTTATAGGTCATGTTAATTTAATTTAGGCATTTTTTTTTTAAACTAGAATCCAAATGGAGAGATTTTCTTCATGAATCTGTTAAGATAGCTAGTTGAATGCAACAGAAGTAGCTTTTCATAGTTTTGCGTTAAAACCACAGTCTGGTTATTTTAGATTGATTTAAATTACTCTATTTCCTCCTGATAACACAATCCCTCTTTGAGCATCACTGGAGTTTTTCACAATGTCTCAACACAAAGACAATTGATTTCTGTTGTACAGTTAATGCAATTTATTGAGATCATCTGTGTAATGCACATTCAATTCCAGCCATTCAGTCTATCACCATTTATTTCTGTGTGGGTGGAAAAGAAATGTGATTATTAAGGAGAACATTGTAATAAGCATTGGGTACTGTCTGCACAATTATTAGTCTTATGATTTATAATCATACATATAGTAAAATAGTATATATTATACAGAGGCCAGTTTCATTAAAGCTCAAGAGCATATTTTGAAGCATTGTGAGAACCCTTGGAGAGAAAATTATTATATAAAATTGATTATTCAGGATATTATATAATGTAATTTACATAATCATCTTGATGAAAGCAGTATCATGCTTTTTAAGAGTACATATGGCCTAACTTAATCTACTAAAGTATTCAATTGAAGTGTTGTACGTGCCGAGTGACGTCCCAGTAAAAGAATAACGGAAGTGAGAAGAGTAAGGATCTTATCATTCAGATTGTGCATGTTATGTAGATTGGGAGTTACTACTTTA
The DNA here is from genome assembly GCF_036172605.1 of Pelobates fuscus. NCBI lineage: Eukaryota > Metazoa > Chordata > Amphibia > Anura > Pelobatidae > Pelobates > Pelobates fuscus. The sequence goes on along the minus strand of NC_086326.1, from coordinate 105,361,818 downwards.
TGATTTTTCCGTATCTCAAGTAGACACACCAAGTGTTTTATGTGCTTTAGAGCACTACATTGATATTGGACAGGAAATTGAATAATGACACACAAATATGATGACCTACAACAAGGTATTTTTAAAGTTAAAGTTATATTTTAATTAACCACATTTGTAATTATTTGTCATTATTACACCCCAGTTTAAATACATTCACCGTGAAATGCTGTCACAAATATTTTCCTGTTCGGATAATAAAGTTTTGTTTTTCTTATAACAGAAAATTCTAATTATAGTAAGAAGGGAAAGTTTTAATAAGCCCTAGATAAATAGCAAACAATATGTTTTTGGAAAATCAATGCTTGAATGGATGAGACTAGTAGGGTGCTTAAATTATAATCCCACCACAATCTGGCCCATCCACAAAGTATCCAACTGAGTACCTCTGCCAGGTCAGCTTCCTCTCTGCTACCAGGTATTCTGGAGTGCTTAAGACCCAGTCACTGAAGCTTAACTGGTGTCTCCAAGGACCTCTTCCACTGGACCAGCTCTCCCCTTCCAGGTAGGTTCTAGTCTATATAGTACATGCAGTTTATCACTACTTTTTACCAGCTTCTTTCAATTTATGAATTAAAAATTAGAAGATTATGCTTGCTTTAGTGTACTAATAATCTTAATTTTAGTAATGATAGGAGGCTTCATATTTTACATAAATTTCCTTTACTTGCTCCATAGCAGGAAGAATATATATAAAAAAAAAAGAAACAATCAGAGACAGGGTTAGGGTATAACAGGTCCATCACACTGAGGGACAAAACCTCCTCTTGACAAAACAAAACCTCCTCTTGACAAAACAAAATCACATATAAAAAACTATATAAACAACACGAAAAAACTATATAAACAATATAACAGATATTTGAAATAAATATCCATGAAATGTCCTGTAGAACTGGGAAATTTTAACATTCAACGGAGATGAAGAGCAGGCACCATCGATGTAGACCAATCCAACAGTATGAGAGATGAGGTGAGTTAAGCTGAAAGAGAGTAAAAGGTTTTAATCACACGGAAGGTGAACCGTGAACTAACAAGCCTCCATCCTTCTAGGCATCTTCTAAATACTAAATAATACTTCAATACTGCAATACGGCACAATTAGATTAATCAAATATCATGAAGAAACATATCATATCACTAAACATAGGAATTAAGTTAAGTAGAGTCTAACAACTATAGTAAATAAACTAAACAAACATAAATATAAAGAGCACAGACAATCGAGTATAACATCCAAACAGATATCCCAGCAACAAATGAAACATCTGGGGAGGGATATGGAAAGAAAAAACACAGGGGGGGAAATATTTTGCAATTTTCATGCTATGCTAACAGTGAAAGAGCAGCATTATAAGGTGGCCAAAAATAGAAGTCCAGAATGTAGTTTCGCAAGACCAATCTGCAGCTTGGAGGATGTCCAATAAGGCTGCTCCGGCTGCAAGGGCCGATGAGGCTGCCGCACCCCTACCTGAATGTGCACCAAAACGACAGATCAATAGATAGAGGAGCCAGCGTACCCATTTGGATAAAGTAGTAATTGAAACTGGTTCATGAGGTTTGACACAGGAAATCAATAACTGTTGGGAAGATGGCGGGTGTAGCGTAGCCATCGCTGCCATATAAGTCCGCAATGTAGATACCACAGGTTGGGGTTCCAGCGGGAAAAAAATGTAAACAAACTACGTCAAGTCTGATTTAGTACGACGGGCAATATAGAAAGTGACACCAGCGCGTATGTCTGAGACCCGACAGAACAAGACAAGACAGAGGAGGAGAGTAAACTTGACGCAGCGATAAACCATTGTTAGGAGGCCAATCTTTCAGAAAATTAAAAACCCTGTCAACATCCCATAGATTCTTGCACTTGAGCACCAGTGGTCCCCGAAGTCGCATATCCCAAAGTAATCAGCAGACCAATGGATTCTGGCCTACAGGTTTTCCCTGAACTGGAATGTATGTAGCTGAAATGGCCGAACGAACAGCATTAATGTAGCAAAATGATTTGCCACTTGAGGAGAGGGACAACTGGAAATTTAGTATAGAGAAAACAGGGGCTGTAAAGAAATCGAGATTCCATTCCACACACAAATCCAACCAGGAATGCCAGGCTGAGCGGTAACATCACCTCGTTCCTGGGGCCCAGGAGTCCCAAAGGAGGACTCTAACTGCGCGCAATAATTCCTTTATATACCAGGAACCCCTGAAAGACTCCAAGCCACTAAAAAGAGGCATTCACCCTGTAACATTGGACATGGATTCCCCACTGGATCCCTGAGCAACCAGGGGTCATCTGGTAGGAGGAGGGGGTGCTCGCAGGAGAGGGCTAGGAGGTCTGGGAACCAAGGTTGGCTTAGCCAAAACAGTGTTAGGAGAAGCACCTTGACCTTCTGTAGTCGCATGTAATAGAGCACTATTGCAATCATCACAAATGGAGGGAAGGCTTAAGATGGCATAAGCTGGCATCTGATTCTCGTACAAAATCTGGCCGATTGCTGAATATGGCTCAACCTTTCCATGCCTGCATGCATTCGAGCCACCAAGTGAGTTCTTGCCAAACTTCACCCGGAACTGTTTGATCGTAGGTGGGGTTCCTTATGAGGTAACGAGCCTTTAGGCATTGCATGGCCCAGTAGAGTTGAGGATGATAGCAGACCCACTATTCACGGAAGAAGTCTGAGTGGGATCGAGTTCCAACATAGTATCTTGCGATTCTCCTTGCATATTGCAAATTTTCTTTGCAGGTAGTTGAAGCATGCAGGAACTTGAGTTGACGTTGAATCCTAGGAATTGCACACATTGAGAGGGGATCAGTGCTGATTTTTACCGGTTGACCACAAAACCCAGGAATTCCACTGTGTATGCTCTGACACTAGTTGTGGTTGGACTTGACAAAACAGCAGAATGTTGTCCAAGTAGATTATGCAGCGGATCCCCTGTTTTCGAAGGCGTGCTACTACTGGTTTCAGGATCTTCATAAAACATCACTGTGCAGAATTGAGGCCGAATGGAAGGGTTCCATTCCACAGAAATCGTAGGAAGGGGCAACTGTCTACGTGCACCAAGATGAGGTTAGTGTCCATGAGGTCCAAATAGGTGAACAAGGCTGCTTCCTGGAAAAAATCTCAGGATAGATGGATGTCTTTCATCTTGAAGTGACAATAAACAATATGCGCGTTCAGATCCAGTGAATTGATGACTGGATGGAAGTCTCCCATTTTTTTGCAAGGGAAATATGTTGCTGTAAAAATCCTCTGTGTTCTGTGGTGGGTTGAATGGCGCCTTTCACCCATAACTTGTGCAACTCTTGTTCTAGGAGTTGTGCATCCGCGGTTGCAAAGTATAGTGGAGTATGATGTGGAACAGTTTCGAATATAATAACCGCGTATGGCTTGAAAGACCCAGGCATTCATGGATAAGTGTACCCAATTCTGGAAGGGAAAGGCGACCCGAAGCAGGTGCCTTGGTCAATGCAGGTGATAGAGCTTGTAAACAAAGTTGGCTTACCTGTGGCGAATTTTGCTCTAGCCCGTCCTTGACCACCTCGGCCTCTGTCTTTCGAGTAATGGAATGCCTGTCTGCTTTCAACTTCTGGGTAGAAGGGTTGTAAGCCGGAATTGTGGAGGCCCGATGGCCAGATATGACCGACCAGCCCTACCAAAAACACCTTTCTGGGTATTGCCTCTGAAGACTTTGTGCATAGATGATTGCACTTTATTCAGTGACATGAAGATATTTAAGAGCTTGTCGATCTTGTGGCGGACTATGTACTATTCCCTTTGGTTGCCCGTACCTATCTCCATATTTCCCGAATTGATCAGTTCATGGACCGAATGGAGCATGTGTGATCCCCCCCACCTTTACACCCTTTGAGCACAGACCACAGACAGCTTCCCTGGGTGGCTGTCATTCATATAACCGAACACTTGCTCTAGTGACTGGCGCCCATTTTGTCTCCCATACGCAGGCAGCGGTACATGGTCATCGAGTCTCTGGAACTCCGGGACGGCTATGCGAGCCCGCGAACTCTGGAGAAACTTGTACCACTGCTTTTTTCTCACCCAAACAAGTTAGGACTACCAAACAGGGGGAACATCCAATCCCTGACAGCCAGGGGGAGCATTCATCGTTGTGTTCATGCAGGAACCCCTGAAAATAGACCAGGCTCCGACCCTTTTCTTGTGGCACTATTCTGTGCTATCGCCTTGTGGCCGGCTGGTCAAAAAACTTTTCCCGAGTGGCGATTTTGTTCTACAGAATGGGCCTGAGCGTTATTTGGACAACTTGGGGGCTCAGATCTGGGCTATTCGGGGATATAAGATTTGTGCGGTTCCTGTAATATTTAGATATTTTGGGGGGTATTTTTTTTTTTTTTACATTCTTTATTTGATTGCGCATAAAATATTACATGTAGGATAGACGCCACATCAGCATATCAAACAGTATTCAAAGATATTCAGGTATTGAAGTCTGCGCATTTTTTTCTTTTTCACATTTGTAACACAAAGTAATGTAACAGATTAGAAATCTAGCGAATCCAGTTAATAAACATAATACAGATTTGGTCGGAAGGTATAGATTCAACTCGTAGGGTCGTACAATTGGTGTTGCATAACAGGGAAGAAGGGGTGGGGTAGGGGTCATGCAGGTAGTGGTGGGGTCGTATGGGGATGGCACTTGGATAGCCCTAACGGCCTAGGTAAGTCAACCCTGGCTGCCATGTCAGGGTGTATGTGGTAAATATATTTGAGTATGAGGCATCTAATTCTTCCATGGTCCATATGAATTCCACCTTCTGTATCCATTCGCGTACTGATGGGACCCCAGTGCTTTTCCATTTTAGTGGTATTAACATGTTTACTGCTGTCAGCATATGGTTTACGAGCTTGCGCTGGTGACTGGGCATGTGGGTGGTGTTCATGAGTAATAAAAAGGTTTCGGGTGAGTGTGATACCCGGTGGCCAGTGATAGACGCTATTAAGCTTCTCATTCTCTGCCAGTAAGCTTGGATAGATGGGCATAGCCACCAAATGTGGGCTGTGGTTCCTTTAGGTTGCCCGCATCTCCAACATATATCAGGTACTGTCGGGAAGAGTGCATGGATCTTAGTGGGTGAGTAATGCCATCTGGATATCCTTTTGTATGTGCTTTCCCTTGCCGCCATGCTGATAGATGAGGTGTGGGTGTGTGTAAATATCCTATGCCATGTTTCCTGAGGAATGGTGATACCTAGCTCATCTTCCCATGCCGACGTGAACGTGGGTAGTAGGGTGTGGTTTGGGGGGTATTTTTGTGTTAGTTCCTGTCCCTGAGAGATAATGAAGTTTCCTTCTTTTGACTCAATTATCTACCAGATACAGGGACCCCTGGGAAGGGCTTGCGTGATTTTCAATGGAGACCCCATGCTGGGGATTTGTGCATAAAAATCTGAGCTTTGAGCTGAATAAAACAGTTGACTACCAGAACTGAGTGTCATCCAGTTACTGGGGGAACGGGCTATAATCACTGAACAGTGCTTTCTGCCAGCCCCAGAGGACTTCAGTGGAGATATTCAGTCTCAGGATTGCAGCTCCACTACAGAGATCTTTCATGAATGCCTCACCAAAGAGTTTACCTTGTACCTGTTGGCCCAGTTCTTTGCTGCCCAAGTCTGCCAGCTTTCCATTGATCCTGAAAAGTGCTGCACGACGCCTCTCTGGAGAGAGGGCCACATTTGTGTTTCCCCAAAAACAAAATGTGCGTCCTTATCTAAGGTATTTCTCAGCCAGAAATGCATTCATTTCTTGATCAAACATGCGCTGACCTGTTGAGTCGAGGAATATTTTCTCTTCCGGTTGCTCAGTGGCAACAGTATCCTCTGTACCTTCCAGCACTTGGGGTTCACCCAGGAATGTCTCAGTGACATATGGGTTGGGTTTTCACACCCTGTCATCAGACTCTGAGGCCCCTGCTTGCCATTCGTCAAGAATGGAGAGGGAAGGAGGGACGTACTGTTCCTTTATTTGAGGAGATTCAAGGGTAGGTGGAGGCACTGGGCACATGCGTTTACCACGTTTAAAGGGAGCTTTTCCCTTGGAGGGTCCTGACTTGGAATCTTTCAACGGGCAGGATTGTTCCTTAGAGAAGGAATCTGAGTCTTCTGACACCTCTTTGTATTGGGTGCATTTAGTGGATTGTTTGGTCGATTCTAGACCTACGGGCAATGCCTTGGACAAGATCTTTCCCACTGAGGCGGTCACAGCCATGTTAATCAGTGCTTGTTGGTCAGTGGGAAACTGTGAATCCTCCATCAAATGCTCTTATTTATATAAAAAGATTATAAAATATATATGGGGCTCACCCACTTATAACTGTACTATAAATAGGTAAGGCGGATTGGCACAGTAGTGAGGCACAGGGACCGTGTGGGGGGACACAGTGACACTTCCAAGCCACAAAATGTATATTGGCAGAGTAGAATATACTGGGGCTCACCCAGAAAAAAATGGGAGATTGTGAGCATAACTCCTGTTTGGCAGAACTGAAATATGGAGACTCACCCCAGGCCGGAGTACTGGGTATAAACGAACCAGTTTTCCCACACCCCAAGGTAACCCCAACTTTATCTGGTCAAATTAAGTAGAGTATAGTCAGGACTGAGGCAGTGTTTGAGGCAGAGAAAACAATGATCAGAATCCAAATTGCACTGAAGCTGTGGAGAGATGGAAACTTTCCTAGCAACCAGCAGTATAAATTCCGAGATCTAAGATATTCGCGGGAATGGAAAGAACCTATCGCCTGAGTAACAGATGAACAGTTTCGAAAAAACTGAATGGATGAAGGCGGCAAGAGAAAGGTGGCCATGTTCGCGGCCAAACAACCGAACCCAATGGGAACAGTAAACTAAAACGCAGACTCGAACAGAGCTGCATTTGGTGTGTGAATAAACAGTAACCAGCGAATGCGTGAAATACAAAAAACAGGAAATTTGCGGGAATGCGTTGTTGGAACGGCATGCTGAATATTTGCGTTCAGCGCCATGAGCACACCCGCAAGAGTGGCGAGCGTAACCACAGAAGGGAGGGCTCCCTGGCGGATGGAAGATCCATTCATCGAGCACGGGGGAAGAGGGAAGATTGCAAGGGGAGGGAGGTGGGATAGTAGAAGTGTCAACCCTGTCAGGAGATGGAGAATTAATAGGAACACAGGACGGAACTAGGTTAGTAAACCTATAGAAGCATCCCCATAAGCCCCAAGCAATATACAGGAAATAAAGTAATAAAAATAATAAAAACAGTATAATGTATAAAATTAAGATATTGAAAATAATAATAAGTACAGTAGTCAAGTCAAAGAAAGGTTAAAACACAATACTCTGACCTGACTTGTGATGGAGCAGCAAAGAAAGAGGAAGTACCTTAGTGTGAGGGTCTTGTTATACCCCAACCTTGTCTCTGATTAGTTCTTTGTTTTTTATATATTCTTTGCTGCTATGGAGTAAGTAAAGTAAGTTTATGCAAAATGAAGCCTCTGTTATGTCGTAAAATTACTTTTGACCAGCTTCATTCAGTTTATGAATTAAAAATGTGCCCCTTCTGTTTCTCACCCAGGCAGGTATTAACACCTCTGCCAATACTGTCTCCAGCTACTGTCTTCACAAAGGCACTTGTGGCTCTCAGGCCTAACTCTTTCTTAACTCGTCCTGGAATCAGAGACCACTGCAGCCAGCCAATAGGTCCGAAAACCTTTTTTTACTGGGATCCCTGAGCAAACCAAACAGGACACACAGTTCCCAATAGAACTAATACACAATACTTTATTTTTCACTTAGGACTAGCCCCTATCAGCATTACATTAAACTTATGGCGACACAGTGAATCCAATACAGGCACTCATAATACAACAAAATATTAATAAAGGGTTGAGGAAGACAATAACGAGAAATATATCCCCTGCCTGCAGAAATCTTAATACTGAAGTCTAACTGAATATGCATATTACAGAGTTTTGCAATTCAGGTAGTGTACGTAACAGTTAAAGCCAACAGGTGGCGCTGCACATAACTGTAGCAAGATCTTCATAACCAACAGATAGTGCTGTACAGGTTCCACAGCCAAATCCTCCTATTTGGTAGAGAGCACCAGCAGGACAGAAGAACACTTAAATTCATGAGTCAGCATATCTAATAAGGAATATTTTGAGCCTGACACATTAAAGCTCAGTTCATTTGATATATGATATGCATATGCATATATGATAGACTCTATACGAATATTATTTGGAAGAATTAGATTCACCCTATCTATTTTTTAAAATACCAATATTGTTTTGATTTAAAGGGGACATTATCATTACATTATTATCTTTATTATTATTTTTGACTACTTGACGATTTCCAGACACTTTGCAGCCCATATACCTGCTTCTTGCAAGTTATGTGGTCTGCATAATCCGTTTTTTCTATATACAATTTGGGGTTAAGCCCCCTGAGATTTCTGGAGTCTCTAATAGGTACTAAACAAGTACATTGATACCGGTAGAGCCAACTTTCTTATGCACTACATGGTAGAATACAAATACAAAAAGAGAAGTCCTGCGCTTAAGCTGCAAGGACTACAACACACATCAGCCCCAATATATAGTAAAAACCAAAGAAAAGAAAATGTTACTTGCGCTTTTTCCTTAATCCCTATGTATATTTAGACAAATGGAGGTCATTTAGTTGCTCCAATGGCCATTGGAGGGATGCCCGCCTGCCAACGTCAAGGCAGACCCCCCCTAAGCGGGTCCTAACACTGACCCTTCAGCCTGCTTCCTTGAGCTTCTGGCAAAGATATCTCTAATGAGACAGAAAGGGGTATTTTTTATATACACCCCTTTACTTATTAACCCTTAATAGGGAACACATGGGATGGGTAGCAGCATTGTAACCAGGCTGTGTGATACAAAGTAAATACAAATACAAAAAGAGAAGTCCTGCGCTTAAGCTGCAAGGACTACAACACACATCAGCCCCAATATATAGTAAAAACCAAAGAAAAGAAAATGTTACTTGCGCTTTTTCCTTAATCCCTATGTATATTTAGACAAATGGAGGTCATTTAGTTGCTCCAATGGCCATTGGAGGGATGCCCGCCTGCCAACGTCAAGGCAGACCCCCCCTAAGCGGGTCCTAACACTGACCCTTCAGCCTGCTTCCTTGAGCTTCTGGCAAAGATATCTCTAATGAGACAGAAAGGGTGTCATGCCTTAACTATGGTATCCTCTTACTTCCTGGTTCCACGGAGCCTAGCCACACCCCTTTATGACACGGTCTGCCTATTTAATCTGACTGCACCAGCTGATCAGGGCTGGATTATTGAACTACGTTCCTTACTCACAACCCGGCTACAACTTCGTTGTGAAAGCCTCTGCTACCAGACCGGACTGAAAGACTCTGCAAAGTTCCCTTCACCTTTCCTCATCCACGGCTAAAGCTGAACTCTATCCATGCAGGATAATCCGCCTCTGAGGAAATCTCGGGAACCAGTGTTCTATGTGCCGGAAGCTAAGTAAAACTTCTCTGATAAGCATTGCATCTAAAGCTGTTATTTCCTGTCTCCAAAGTCCTTCGTTAAAGCCAACCGTTACAGCTAACTTCAACTCATACTTGTCTCAGTTAGCTGCATCTATCTTTCTTCATTTAAAGTCTATGGAACAGCTATTGTAACTTTTTATCATCTAATTAATTAATACTACTAAAGGACTCTTGCTGCTTCAGTTACCTTTTACTCCTTAAAGCTACAGTGCTTATAATTGTGGACTTCAGTTATCGTTTACTCCTTAAAGCTACAGTGCATATAATTGTGGACTTCAGTTATCGTTTATTACTTAATGCTACAGTACCTGTAAAGTGGAATTAAAGTCTTTACCTTTTACTTTCTTTAATAAATATTCAAACTATACGAAATCTGCAGTTGTGTTCCTTCATAACAAATGTTTAAACGTGACAGAATAATCCAGCCCTCTAAAAGTAACCATCAATCATACTCATACGGAAAGTCTTATATTTGATGTCATCTCATCACCATTTTTTCCTATTATATTGGGGATCAACTGGTTAAGGAACCACAACCCTCAAATCTCATGGTTTCCCTTCTCTCTTGCATTTGATTCTGATTATTGCAAGAAAACATGCTTGCAACGTATTCCAATTCTTCAGTCTACGAAAGAACTAGCTAAAACCTCATGTTGTTCTGACACCGAACTGGAGTCTCCTCCTCCTACAATCATTGGTGAATTAAAGAGAAAGTTTACAACAGCTCCTATCCTTCAACTTCCAAATCCTTCATATCCTTATGTCCTTGAAACGGATGCTTCGGAATTTGCAATTGGAGCTGTCCTTTCTCAACACAAAACTCCTCAAGTACCTCCTTCGCCTAAAGTCATTGGAATCTTATCTTCTCTTATTGACGACATTAAAGGTCTCAGTGAAGATGCTCTTGAACTTCCTAAATCAATGAAATTATCTAAGAAAAACGGTCTCTACTATTTCAAAGACCGGATTTACGTGCCTCCCTCCTTCAGGATTAAAATACTTGAATTAATTCATGATTCTCCTCTGGCAGGTCATCCAGATATGAAAAGGACCCTTGAATTGTCTAAAAGATACTGTTGGTGGCCTCGTCAAGACCAAACTATCGAATCTTATGTCAAATCTTGTTCTGTATGCCAAAGATCCAATCAATTGTCCTTGTTGAAGCCTCATCATCCTGACCCTTTCCAAAGAAATCTCACTACTTCTCCTGATCCCATATTGGTCCAGGGTGAAGAAGAATACGAGATTCAAAGTATACTGGATTCAAGGATCCATCGTGGCTCCTTACAATACCTCATCAGATGGAAAGGATATGGAGTTGATGAAGATACATGGGAAAACTCCTCGGACGTTCATGCCGACAAATTGGTTTCCAAATTTCACAAGCGTTACCCTTCTAAACCAAGTCAATAGCACCCAGAGGTTGCTCATTAAAGAGGGGGTACTGTCATGCCTTAACTATGGTATCCTCTTACTTCCTGGTTCCACGGAGCCTAGCCACACCCCTTTATGACACGGTCTGCCTATTTAATCTGACTGCACCAGCTGATCAGGGCTGGATTATTGAACTACGTTCCTTACTCACAACCCGGCTACAACTTCGTTGTGAAAGCCTCTGCTACCAGACCGGACTGAAAGACTCTGCAAAGTTCCCTTCACCTTTCCTCATCCACGGCTAAAGCTGAACTCTATCCATGCAGGATAATCCGCCTCTGAGGAAATCTCGGGAACCAGTGTTCTATGTGCCGGAAGCTAAGTAAAACTTCTCTGATAAGCATTGCATCTAAAGCTGTTATTTCCTGTCTCCAAAGTCCTTCGTTAAAGCCAACCGTTACAGCTAACTTCAACTCATACTTGTCTCAGTTAGCTGCATCTATCTTTCTTCATTTAAAGTCTATGGAACAGCTATTGTAACTTTTTATCATCTAATTAATTAATACTACTAAAGGACTCTTGCTGCTTCAGTTACCTTTTACTCCTTAAAGCTACAGTGCTTATAATTGTGGACTTCAGTTATCGTTTATTACTTAATGCTACAGTACCTGTAAAGTGGAATTAAAGTCTTTACCTTTTACTTTCTTTAATAAATATTCAAACTATACGAAATCTGCAGTTGTGTTCCTTCATAACAAATGTTTAAACGTGACAAAGGGGTATTTTTTATATACACCCCTTTACTTATTAACCCTTAATAGGGAACACATGGGATGGGTAGCAGCATTGTAACCAGGCTGTGTGATACAAAGTAAATACAAATACAAAAAGAGAAGTCCTGCGCTTAAGCTGCAAGGACTACAACACACATCAGCCCCAATATATAGTAAAAACCAAAGAAAAGAAAATGTTACTTGCGCTTTTTCCTTAATCCCTATGTATATTTAGACAAATGGAGGTCATTTAGTTGCTCCAATGGCCATTGGAGGGATGCCCGCCTGCCAACGTCAAGGCAGACCCCCCCTAAGCGGGTCCTAACACTGACCCTTCAGCCTGCTTCCTTGAGCTTCTGGCAAAGATATCTCTAATGAGACAGAAAGGGGTATTTTTTATATACACCCCTTTACTTATTAACCCTTAATAGGGAACACATGGGATGGGTAGCAGCATTGTAACCAGGCTGTGTGATACAAAGTAAATACAAATACAAAAAGAGAAGTCCTGCGCTTAAGCTGCAAGGACTACAACACACATCAGCCCCAATATATAGTAAAAACCAAAGAAAAGAAAATGTTACTTGCGCTTTTTCCTTAATCCCTATGTATATTTAGACAAATGGAGGTCATTTAGTTGCTCCAATGGCCATTGGAGGGATGCCCGCCTGCCAACGTCAAGGCAGACCCCCCCTAAGCGGGTCCTAACACTGACCCTTCAGCCTGCTTCCTTGAGCTTCTGGCAAAGATATCTCTAATGAGACAGAAAGGGGTATTTTTTATATACACCCCTTTACTTATTAACCCTTAATAGGGAACACATGGGATGGGTAGCAGCATTGTAACCAGGCTGTGTGATACAAAGTAAATACAAATACAAAAAGAGAAGTCCTGCGCTTAAGCTGCAAGGACTACAACACACATCAGCCCCAATATATAGTAAAAACCAAAGAAAAGAAAATGTTACTTGCGCTTTTTCCTTAATCCCTATGTATATTTAGACAAATGGAGGTCATTTAGTTGCTCCAATGGCCATTGGAGGGATGCCCGCCTGCCAACGTCAAGGCAGACCCCCCCTAAGCGGGTCCTAACACTGACCCTTCAGCCTGCTTCCTTGAGCTTCTGGCAAAGATATCTCTAATGAGACAGAAAGGGGTATTTTTTATATACACCCCTTTACTTATTAACCCTTAATAGGGAACACATGGGATGGGTAGCAGCATTGTAACCAGGCTGTGTGATACAAAGTAAATACAAATACAAAAAGAGAAGTCCTGCGCTTAAGCTGCAAGGACTACAACACACATCAGCCCCAATATATAGTAAAAACCAAAGAAAAGAAAATGTTACTTGCGCTTTTTCCTTAATCCCTATGTATATTTAGACAAATGGAGGTCATTTAGTTGCTCCAATGGCCATTGGAGGGATGCCCGCCTGCCAACGTCAAGGCAGACCCCCCCTAAGCGGGTCCTAACACTGACCCTTCAGCCTGCTTCCTTGAGCTTCTGGCAAAGATATCTCTAATGAGACAGAAAGGGGTATTTTTTATATACACCCCTTTACTTATTAACCCTTAATAGGGAACACATGGGATGGGTAGCAGCATTGTAACCAGGCTGTGTGATACAAAGTAAATACAAATACAAAAAGAGAAGTCCTGCGCTTAAGCTGCAAGGACTACAACACACATCAGCCCCAATATATAGTAAAAACCAAAGAAAAGAAAATGTTACTTGCGCTTTTTCCTTAATCCCTATGTATATTTAGACAAATGGAGGTCATTTAGTTGCTCCAATGGCCATTGGAGGGATGCCCGCCTGCCAACGTCAAGGCAGACCCCCCCTAAGCGGGTCCTAACACTGACCCTTCAGCCTGCTTCCTTGAGCTTCTGGCAAAGATATCTCTAATGAGACAGAAAGGGGTATTTTTTATATACACCCCTTTACTTATTAACCCTTAATAGGGAACACATGGGATGGGTAGCAGCATTGTAACCAGGCTGTGTGATACAAAGTAAATACAAATACAAAAAGAGAAGTCCTGCGCTTAAGCTGCAAGGACTACAACACACATCAGCCCCAATATATAGTAAAAACCAAAGAAAAGAAAATGTTACTTGCGCTTTTTCCTTAATCCCTATGTATATTTAGACAAATGGAGGTCATTTAGTTGCTCCAATGGCCATTGGAGGGATGCCCGCCTGCCAACGTCAAGGCAGACCCCCCCTAAGCGGGTCCTAACACTGACCCTTCAGCCTGCTTCCTTGAGCTTCTGGCAAAGATATCTCTAATGAGACAGAAAGGGGTATTTTTTATATACACCCCTTTACTTATTAACCCTTAATAGGGAACACATGGGATGGGTAGCAGCATTGTAACCAGGCTGTGTGATACAAAGTAAATACAAATACAAAAAGAGAAGTCCTGCGCTTAAGCTGCAAGGACTACAACACACATCAGCCCCAATATATAGTAAAAACCAAAGAAAAGAAAATGTTACTTGCGCTTTTTCCTTAATCCCTATGTATATTTAGACAAATGGAGGTCATTTAGTTGCTCCAATGGCCATTGGAGGGATGCCCGCCTGCCAACGTCAAGGCAGACCCCCCCTAAGCGGGTCCTAACACTGACCCTTCAGCCTGCTTCCTTGAGCTTCTGGCAAAGATATCTCTAATGAGACAGAAAGGGGTATTTTTTATATACACCCCTTTACTTATTAACCCTTAATAGGGAACACATGGAATGGGTAGCAGCATTGTAACCAGGCTGTGTGATACAAAGTAAATACAAATACAAAAAGAGAAGTCCTGCGCTTAAGCTGCAAGGACTACAACACACATCAGCCCCAATATATAGTAAAAACCAAAGAAAAGAAAATGTTACTTGCGCTTTTTCCTTAATCCCTATGTATATTTAGACAAATGGAGGTCATTTAGTTGCTCCAATGGCCATTGGAGGGATGCCCGCCTGCCAACGTCAAGGCAGACCCCCCCTAAGCGGGTCCTAACACTGACCCTTCAGCCTGCTTCCTTGAGCTTCTGGCAAAGATATCTCTAATGAGACCTTTCTGTCTCATTAGAGATATCTTTGCCAGAAGCTCAAGGAAGCAGGCTGAAGGGTCAGTGTTAGGACCCGCTTAGGGGGGGTCTGCCTTGACGTTGGCAGGCGGGCATCCCTCCAATGGCCATTGGAGCAACTAAATGACCTCCATTTGTCTAAATATACATAGGGATTAAGGAAAAAGCGCAAGTAACATTTTCTTTTCTTTGGTTTTTACTATATATTGGGGCTGATGTGTGTTGTAGTCCTTGCAGCTTAAGCGCAGGACTTCTCTTTTTGTATTTGTATTTACTTTGTATCACACAGCCTGGTTACAATGCTGCTACCCATCCCATGTGTTCCCTATTAAGGGTTAATAAGTAAAGGGGTGTATATAAAAAATACCCCTTTCTGTCTCATTAGAGATATCTTTGCCAGAAGCTCAAGGAAGCAGGCTGAAGGGTCAGTGTTAGGACCCGCTTAGGGGGGGTCTGCCTTGACGTTGGCAGGCGGGCATCCCTCCAATGGCCATTGGAGCAACTAAATGACCTCCATTTGTCTAAATATACATAGGGATTAAGGAAAAAGCGCAAGTAACATTTTCTTTTCTTTGGTTTTTACTACATGGTAGAAGTTTACTTGTCTTATGCATGTTTCGTTTCGTTAAATAGGTTTCAATACCGGAGTACCTTTATAGTTGAGTCATGGCAAGTTTTTTATTTGATAAAACAAGCAGAGATGGGTGGTGCACCAATTCGGACCAGGTGTTCTCAGACCAGGATCTAAACATCAACCAAAACGGGGACATACAGACATCATTTAAACGGCTCACGAATCTCTTCCAACAAAAAATCAAAACGGAATGGGAGATAGTATCATTAGAAAATTATCTTAAAAAAGAACTCATACCGAGAGGGTTAAGAGTACAAAATGTTCCAGCAAGCCATATAGATGAAGATGAGTTCACCAAAGAGTGGGAAGAAGCAGCAGGGACCTGCTCCAAGAGATTCATGGAAATTCTATGTAAATATGAGTCCAAAAGATTAGAAAAAGTAAATAAAGAGGTGGAGGAACAGATTAACCAGATTGAAAAATTCAAACAAGAACCTAATTTTCAACCGCTTGAAAGCAAACTTAAGACCAATCTGGAAAAATACCAACAGAACATTAAAATACGCAAACATTCGAAATATATTAGAGATAGCGGGGACTTCAAATCTGGGAATGTGTATAGAAAGAGCAAGCGAATGAGGAAAAGTTTCTCTGAGACAATATCCACATCAGAGTACGAAACCAGCGGATCTGAATCCGATAACTCAAAAGGAGACAACACAGAAAGTAATAATAGAAGTATTCTAAAAAGAGGGGTCACTTTTTTAGGACACCCAAGCATGGAGAACAACCCAGCTCCTCAGACACGGAGCCGCTCGAGACCTCCATACACATTCAGAAGGAGGAAGTACTAGACCCCAATCAGATCATTAACCTCTCAAATTACCAACTTTCTACATCAGAGACCCAGCTACTTCTACGTGGATTGTCATTTGTCCCAGTACCCGACTTTGACAAATTCAGCTGGACCAAAGACATACACCTATTTGCCAGAAAGCTAGCATTACATAAATTCCACCGTATTAAAGACGAAAAAAGAGCAAAAAACTTGGGGTTACAATCATCTGACATTGAATTGCTAGATACCCTGGTGGAACTTCTGTCAAACAATGAAACACGAATAAATCCACAAGCACCATTTACACAACTCAAAAAAAGGAGTACCTTTACACCATACCTGGCAGAGTTTAAATATATTGATTTATTCGTAGAGTTAACTTGTAAGGAAATTGAAAACCTTGATAGAAGAGAATTAGAAGTCTTTCCATATAGCAATATCACCCCACAAGAACGCAAATCATTAAAACATCTACAGAATATGGAAGAGATTATTCTTAAACCCTCTGATAAGGGGGGAAACCTGGTTATTCTCGATAAACAAGATTATGTGTCGATGGCACAAAGGACACTCCAAGACGCAGACACATATGAACTATTGGGTGGTAATCCCACTAAGAAGTACTTGGTCGAATTAAAGACCATCCTGGACGAAGCTATGTCCCTGTCACTCATTTCTAAAGATGAGTATCTCTTTATGTATATAAAAAATCCAGTGGTCGCAACGTTCTACTCACTACCAAAGATACATAAACAACAAACTACAATGAGTGGAAGACCGATTGTTTCCGGCAATTCCAACCTAACACAAAATGTTAGTCTATATATTGATCAAATCATAAGGAAGACCGTGATGGATTTACCATCTTACCTAAGAGACACAAAACATACCCTCAAGACTTTTGATGGTATTAATCTACCTGAAAGTGCCATCTTGTGTAGTCTAGATGTGGAGGGGCTGTATGGCTCCATTCCACACGATATAGGGCTTATACATCTGAAGGCTCATCTTGACAGCAATATAATTACATCAGAGAGACATAATCAATTTGCACAAGACCTTATGAGATATGTACTTACGCACAACTATTTCATGTTCCAGGGGAAGTACTACCACCAGGTGAGAGGGACAGCTATGGGGACGGCTTGTGCCCCCTCATATGCCAACCTCCACCTGGGTTGGTGGGAGAAAAATACTGTATTTGGCACACCTCTATTGGAATATACTCAATATGTCATGACATGGAAGCGCTACATCGATGACATTATAATAGTGTGGACTGGCACCACTGACCTCTTTAAGGAATTTGTACATATTTTAAATCAGAATGACATAAATTTGAGGCTGACCCACGAAATGGGCGGCAGGTCCATTAACTTCCTAGATATTAATATCACGATTACTGACCAAGGAAAAGTGACGACTACTCTCTTTAGAAAACCAACTTCCACCAACAACCTTCTTAATTGGGAGAGTTACCATCCTCTCCCCCTAAAAAGAGGGATACCGGTAGGACAATACCTACGCCTACGCCGCAACTGTTCCACCATCGAAGACTTCCAAAATAAAGCAAAGATCCTGAGAGGACAGTTCAAAAGGAAAGGCTATCCAAACAGATGCCTGAAAAATGCATATAAAAGAGCATTAATGACAGATAGAGATACCCTCCTGGCAGAAAAACATGGAAATGAAAACAAACAGCTGATAAGATGCATAGGTAATTTTGACGCAGGCTGGCATCCAACACTCAAGATTCTTAACAGATTCTGGCCACTCCTTATACAGGACCAACACTTACAGAAAGTCATTACACCATATGCCTCAGTCACAGCGAGACGGGGAAGAAATATTAAAGACATACTAGTCCCAAGTCACCTACGATCTCCATCTACCAAATCCACATGGTTGACATCCTCACTATCTGGGACATACCAATGCGGTAGATGTAAAGCATGTAACTTCATTTTACGTAGGTCAAAAAAGATCTCCGACTCCATGAATACCAATGAATTTGAGATCAAAACCTTTTTCAATTGCCAAACCACCGGACTAATATATCTACTCACATGTTCATGCAAAAAAATGTACGTTGGCAAAACCATACGTGCATTTAAACAAAGGATAAGAGAACATGTTACATCAGTAAACCCCAGGAGACTAGTTGATACCCCCATTTCAAAACACCTAAAACTCCACCATGGAGGTTCTGCACAAAACATACGCTTTTGTGGAATCGAAAAGGTCACTCTTGGACCGAGGGGGGGTGATCTAGATAAAAAAACTCTTACAAAGAGAGAGCATATGGATTTACAAACTCAAAACCCTTTCACCCATGGGTTTGAATGAGGGCTTCTCATTCACACCATTCATCCCTGACTAAACAACACATATATATAAGTATATATATATGTTTCTACCCTATGAAATTCATAGATAATGCATATACCGTATTTTTCGCTCCATAAGACGCACTTTTTTTCCCCTCAAAAGTGAGGGGAAATGTCTGTGCGTCTTATGGAGCGAATATGAAGCTTTACTTACCTGTCTTGCAGCGTTGGCCGGCAGCACAGGGCGCACCGCGGTAGTGGAACTTGAATTTCATGTTCCGGTTTCCGGCGGGACTGAAAGGAAGTGTGCACAAGCTGAGTGCGCACTTCCTTTCAGTCCCGCCGGAAACCGGAACATGAAATTCAAGTTCCACTACCGCGGTGCCCCCTGTGCTGCCGGCCAACGCTACAAGACAGGTAAGTAATTATGGGACAAGGGGAGGGGGACAGTATGGGAGAGAAGAATATGGGGAGGAGGGGGGGGGGTGAAGTCTATGGGGAGGGGGGGGGTGAAGTCTATGGGGAGGGGGGGGTGAAGTCTATGGGGAGGGGGGGGGTGAAGTCTATGGGGAGGGGGGGGTGAAGTCTATGGGGAGGGGGGGGGGTGAAGTCTATGGGGAGGGGGGGGGGTGAAGTCTATGGGGGGGGGGGGTGAAGTCTATGGGGAGGGGGGGACACTATGGGACAGGGGAGAAAAAAAATATTCTGTACAAACTGTCCCATAGTAAGAAACACTATGGGACAGTTTGTTCAGAATATTTTTTTTCTGGGTTTCTTCCTCTAAAAACTAGGTGCGTCTTATGGTGAGGTGCGTCTTATGGAGCGAAAAATACGGTAACTCCTTGCAAAACATGACTCAACTATTTTAACATACACAAGTAGTCTTATAACATATGTTTTATTTATTTTTCTAATTTATTTTGACCCATTTATTTAGGTCTTATTGTATTCCCCTTTTTTTCTTCCCTAAACTGTCTGCTCCCTTATAAAGTATGCAATTAATAACTCTTCCATTGATTACATGAAGTTGGTTTGTTATACATATATATATATATACTTATTTCGATATCCAGGACGTATTAAACCAAATTTGGTACCACTATATATATATGAATACAGTTGAACCGCATATCTGTATACACAGATGAATCTACATTTCAGCAATGCCGATCATGTGGAAAAAGACAGCCCAGAATGGGCTATGATGACGGAGTAAAATGGGAGGAGCTTATCATAGGCTACATACTTTGCATACCCCACCCCTATCCGCATTTCCCGAAATGATAGGGCAGTGATTTTCGCGCCAAGAAATAGTCACGCCCCACAATGAGAGTGGACATCTATTGGATAGCGGCATACATACACAGGGTATATATTCGATACCCGGAGCAGCAGCTCATTTGCCTCTGACGAAGGTGCTTGTTATAGCACTGAAACGCGCGTCAGGCGTTTTGTCTGTCTCATCTATAGACAGTACACACTTCCTTTCACTTACTCACAGTATGACACGATAATTTTGGCACTTATGTTTTTCTTTATTGGGTATGGATAGATAGTAGCAAACTTTCGCCACTTGAGGAGGTCTGATTAAGCAGACTTACATGCATTGGAGACTGTGTTACCATTGTAAATATTACTTTGTATTACAAACCTAGCAACTCTTAAGGACTGCATCTGTATATATCTTTCTCTCTATATTACTGCTACACTATACATGGATATGCCGTGGGCATTCTAAGCATCACGATATCCATAATATCTCTTTACTTTCTCTTGATATATACAGCGACTACTCTGGGTCCTAGGTGGAACTAGTATAGCATATATGTGTACTCCTTAAATGTACTCTTTATATCGGCTTTATCCTAAATAACGGAGGCATATTCATGCATATACATTTCTATTCAGATATAGAAGTATCTACTCTGGCAACTTTAAATTAGTGGCAAGATTGCATTTTTTCTTCCTCATTCTAAATTCATGAGTCAGCATATCTAATAAGGAATATTTTGAGCCTGACACATTAAAGCTCAGTTCATTTGATATATGATATGCACGGATAGACTCTATACGAATATTATTTGGAAGAATTAGATTCACCCTATCTATTTTTTAAAATACCAATATTGTTTTGATTTAAAGGGGACATTATCATTACATTATTATCTTTATTATTATTTTTGACTACTTGACGATTTCCAGACACTTTGCAGCCCATATACCTGCTTCTTGCAAGTTATGTGGTCTGCATAATCCGTTTTTTCTATATACAATTTGGGGTTAAGCCCCCTGAGATTTCTGGAGTCTCTAATAGGTACTAAACAAGTACATTGATACCGGTAGAGCCAACTTTCTTAGGCACTACATGGTAGAAGTTTACTTGTCTTATGCATGTTTCAGAAGAACACTTAACAAATAATAATACACACTCTGCACATGTTGTGTCATCTGTTGCCGTACATGAAATGACCAGCTCTTATTTAATGTAAAAGGTACATAAATTGTAAGACTTGGACATGGACCATGGACACTGGAAAACTTTCCAAATGATCGATACTAAATGCATTTTTTTTAAAAATCCCTTATATGATTTGAATAACTATTATTGGTAGAGCAGCATCAGAGTGTCATTCACAAGGCCATTTTAACAGTCAGCTCTAATTTTAATATAAACACACTAGGAGAGCGCAATAGTTATAAAGTTATACAATATTTTAAAATGACAAATGAAAATAAAACAACTGCTATCCACAAAAAACATTTTTTCCTTAAAAATCTCTTTTAATTCAAATATAATAAGTGGAAGCGCTCTACTTGGAAAACCCAAAATTGGTTATCACTATAAAAAATATATAGTACAGACACCTCTATATGCAATATAATAATAATGCATAAAATCACTTGTTTAAAAAAGTTAAATGTACATAAAACCATTGGATCTTTACTACCATATAACCATTAAGATTGTTGCAGAGTCCAAAACAGTCTTTGGGGAGTAGTCCTATTAGGGTTACTTCAGTTTTTCTACTGTATTCCAGCGTCTTTGAAATACTATGTAACGCTGTATCTGTTTGTACCTTAAAAGGATACAAGAAACCACTTTATAGTGTAAAACTGTTATTTAATTAAATAAATGTGAATAAACCCATTCCCCCCAAAGGGAACCCTTACATGTAAAAATGGTGATACTTATTTCTAAGATATCACAAATAAGCATATGTAGAAGGAGAGAAGCTGTTACCGCTCGTGGATCTGATGTTTGAAACTCCCACTCAATCTACCCAATAACAAGTTCAGTGCCGGTCCCGGGAGAATGTAAGTGAGGCTCTGTGAGCTGTGTGAGCTGTTTTCTCCTTCACATCTGCTTAGCTGAATGCCGTTCAGCTCTAATTTTAGTTTTAGGGAACAATAATTTGAGGTAGGGGCATACATTGCTGAACATAAGGCTGGCAAAGCATCATGGTAGTCGTTAGTTAAACATCAGTTGGTTATCTACTTTTGGTCAACACTATCTTAAGGAATACATGTGCTCAAGCAGGTCTGGACTATAGCTCCCATTTATTAACAGGGATTACAGTCTATTACATCTCCTGATTGAAAAAAAAGTCCTTTTTTTTTCTCAGCAAAAGCAATATCCCTGCCTGTGATTGGATCGTACAAAGTTATCTATCTATGACCAGGGGCGTATTAGCCGCGAGGCAAACAAGGCATTTGCCTTGGGCAGCATTTTCCAGGGGGCGGCAAAAAAAGCCGCCCCCAAATGCCCAGGGCAAATGTCTTGCGGCTAACAGACATGCTGGGCTGCCGGTGGTCGGGTGGCGCTGGTGGGCGGCTGGCGAGGGAGCACTTCCTCTGAGCTGTCTGCTCAGCTCCCTCGTCATATTCCGGCTCCCAGCCTCACTCTGAGGCGCGCGAGGGAGCTGAGCAGACAGCTCAGAGGAAGTGCTCCCTCGCCAGCCGCCCGCCAGTGCCGCTCGCCCAGCAGCCACTGGACCACCAGGGAGGAAGATACACGCCCCCCCCCCCAGCATTCCCAAAGGTAAGGAGGCTGGGGGGGGGGGGTTTAAATACATTTTAAAAAAATGTGTTAATGTGGGTGAGTGTCTGTGTCTGTTAGTGTGTGTCTGTGTCTGTTAGTGAGTGTGTGTGTGTCTGTGTCTGTTAGTGTGTGTCTGTGTCTGTTAGTGTGTGTCTGTAAGTGTGTGTGTCTGTTAGTGTGTGTGTCTGTGTCTGTTAGTGTGTGTCTGTTAGTGTGTGTGTCTGTGTCTGTTAGTGTGTGTGTCTGTGTCTGTTAGTGTGTGTGTCTGTGTCTGTTAGTGTGTGTCTGTTAGTGTGTGTATGTTAGTGTGTGTGTCTGTTAGTGTGTGTCTGTTAGCAGGGGCGTATTAGCCGCGAGGCAAACAAGGCATTTGCCTTGGGCGGCATTTTCCAGGGGGCGGCAAAAAAAGCCGCCCCCAAATGCCCAGGGCAAATGTCTTGTTAGCCTTGTGGCTAACAGACATGCTGGGCTGCTGGCGGTCGGGTGGCGCTGGTGGGCGGCTGGCGAGGGAGCACTTACTCTGAGCTGTCTGCTCAGCTCCCTCGCGCGCCGAAGAGTGAGGCTGGGAGCCGGATTATGACGTCATATTACGGCTCCCAGCCTCACTCTGAGGCGCGCGAGAGAGCTGAGCAGACAGCTCAGAGGAAGTGCTCCCTCGCCAGCCGCCCGCCAGTGCCGCTTGCCCAGCAGCCACTGGACCACCAGGGAGGAAGATACCCCCCCCCCCCCAGCATTCCCAAAGGTAAGGAGGCTGGGGGGGTGTTTAAATACATTTTTAAAATATGTGTTAATGTGGGTGAGTGTGTGTGTCTGTTAGTGTGTGTCTATGTCTGTTAGTGAGTGTGTGTGTCTGTGTCTGCTAGTGTGTGTCTGTGTCTGTGTCTGTTAGTGTGTGTGTCTGTGTCTGTTAGTGTGTGTCTGTTAGTGTGTGTGTCTGTTAGTGTGTGTCTGTTAGTGTGTGTGCTTGTTAGTGAGTGTCTGTTAGTGAGTGTCTGTTAGTGTGTGTCTGTTAGTGTGTGTCTGTTAGTGTGTGTGTGTGTCTGTTAGTGTGTGTGTCTGTTAGTGTGTTTCTGTTAGTGTGTTTGCCTGTTAGTGTGTGTGTCTGACTGTGTGTGTCTGTTAGTGTGTGTTTGCCTGAGAGTGTGTGTGTATGTTAGTGAGTGTGTGTGTCTGCTAGTGAGTGAGTGTGTGTCTGTTAGTGAGTGTGTTTGTCTGTTACTGAGTGTGAGTATGTCTGTTAGTGCGTGTGTGTGTGTTTCTGTTAGCGAGTGTGTGTTTCTGTTAGCTAGTGTATGCGTATCTGTCAGTGAATGTGTGTGTGTGTATTTAGAATGCGGGGTGGGGGGAAAGGTTGGGTGGGGGTGGCGTGGGGGGGGGGGGTGCCGCCTGAGTTTTGTCCTGCCTAGGGCAGCACAAAACCAGGATAGATACACCACTGTCTATGACAATGAGAAACAGACCTGCACCTGGATCCTATGTTGACTTTGTGCTTTGTAACAGAGCTCCTATACTCCGGCAGAGTACCTCCATTAGGCCGGCTTCCTTGCTGCTAGCAGGGAATGACCGGAACATATCAGACCTAGTAGCCGAAGCAGGACTGAGAGTCTCTGGATGCCTCTTCATGTAATTAAGTAATTGTAGCTTTTTTCCACTCAACACAGCTAGTTATACAAAGAATTGTGGATTCCCACACCAGGGCATCCTTCATGTAATGCAATAACCCTTACAATAGTTACACCTGGCGCGGTGGCGCCACTCTGTATTGGGTCTTGATTCATCATTCCCAGTTAACAAGACAGACTCCCTGCTGTGCCTTTCTAGACATTAGAGGCAAGATTTACAGATTGTCCCTCAGAACTCCCTTTCCCTGGACAGCACCAACACACAATATATGTCCCTGATAGCTTGTCACCTTGTTGGTGGGCAGGGGACCCACAGGATCGCAGGATCACTGCACAGTCCCAATCCGGCAAACAGTTCCAGAGTATCCAGAGGTCCAGTGGGTCTCCATAACTCCTTTCCATGGGGCAAAAGACCTTCTTTGTCCAGGTTTGAATAGGGTTCAGACCAGTGACATACCTGTAATACTCAAGGTTATATGTGTATATAGCAATTTAGTGGTTTTAACTATTCCAAGAACAAAAGCCAGAATGTGCTGTGAAGAAGAAGCATTTATTGCAAATAAAGGCCCACAAAACACTTTTTAACCTTGTGTAATTTGCTTCTTAAGAAAAATTACCATTTAAAAATTGAACACAATTAAATCGACTGTGAATCGTCTTCTCCATTCTAATACCTATTATATTTTTGCTCAGAGATATCAATTATACTGAGAAATGCAGTTAGTTAATTAGTTAATTACTTGCATCCATTTAAATGAGACCTCATTAAGAATTAACATTGCAACTGACATATGTAGGAATCTCTCATTATTGAATTGATTTAGAATTTCAACAGATTCAAGCACTGGCTCTGGATTTGGATTTACACTCATAATCAATATCACCACTATGTTAATTTAAACACTTACATTATATTTTACTGCATTTTCTATAAATGGAAATATAAAGCAATAGCCTGCACTTCAATAACTATCTTTTCTGTAGGGTGAAGATATGATACCCAGGATACATATGCATAAAACACATTTCTGACCTGACTGATAATTTTTTGTTAGGTAAATAGAATGTGACTGGTATCACTATACCATTATACACTTGCAGATCATACACTGGTGGAAATTTATCAGTGAGCTCAGTTCTTAAAGGTGGTGCAAACATATACAAGGGAAGCAGTCACTAATGGAATGTGCCTGTTGCTTACATTGGTTTTCATGGTGATTGCTACACTCTTAGCACTTAGACCATTTTTTAGCACTCAACACTTCCATACATTTTCTTGACACATCATCCAGATGCCTTTCAACCTTATGAAGCACAACAATGAATGGAGCATCCTACACTATGCCCTACTATTGTCAAGGTTTGGTTGGGAAAAGGTGAGAACCACAGCAGCAGCCACTACAGGTAGGAACTGATTAGGCAAGAAAACCAGAATACACACAAATTAAAGAAAACCAAATGCAAAACAGATAACTCAATATAAGGAATGGAGCAGGGCCTCTAGTTATGGGGAGCACGGGAAAGCAGCTTAATGGGGACCTTGGGGGGTTTGTACAGGAAATCAGCTTAATCAGGACCTTGGGGGGTTATAAAGGAAAGCAGCTTGATCGGGACCTTGGGGGGTTTGTACAGGAAAGCAGCTTAATCAGGACCTTGGGGGTTTATAAAGGAAAGCAGCTTGATCAGGACCTTGCGGGGTTTGTACAGGAAGGCAGCTTGATCAGGACCTTGGGGAGGGGGGGTTGTACAGGAAAGCAGCTTGCTCTGGAACGCTAGTGGTTTGCACGGAAAAGCAGTTAACTATGGAACACTGGGGATTTGCACAGGAAAACAGAAAGCTTGGAATACATGTGGATAAGACAGGATAGCAGCAATCTCTAAACAGTGAGCCTAACACAGGATACAGAGACCAGACCTAAAACAATATTAATGAACTGGCAAACAAAGAGGGGGAAAGTCTTAACTAAATAGGGAGGAGATACATATAAGATATGGCCAGGTGGGGACAGAGTCAGATCTCTTCAGTCTGGGTGCAGCAGCCTACAACAGCAACAAAGAAAGCTGAGGTACTGCACCAGACTGAAAAGAAAAAAACGGAATCCTGACAACTATCTTCAACGATCCCTCCTTTATGCAATTTCCCCCCTCCCTCGTCGACCACATTAAAGCCACCATTATCTTCCTCACTTGCCACCAAACGTAAATAGTCATTACTATCTCTGCCAGTTGACAACAACAACTTTCTCCTCTATCTCCATTAGGGATATCCCATTAATAAGCCTAGTCACCAGAGTGAACATTGCAGTCCTACATCATTTACAGAACAGACTCCAGTCCAGGAACAGCAGGCGGTCACTTTACATGAGTGGCTGTTCTAAAGCCAGAAGTTGGAGACCACTTGCAGTCCAAGGGGAATATTTTACTTTTTTTTGTAATAAAGAACTTGGTTTGTTTTTCAATTTCAGAAGATATAATTGCTTGTTTTGTATTACCAAAGCATTTAAATCACTGTTACATTATAAAGTTAATAAAATCATACTGTACAGTAACAAACATTTCTGACACAATTGGTTATACTGTGTTTTTCTACTGTACCTTATGCACACAAAAAAAAATGCAAGCAGGGGTCTACATTAATGTGATGACCCCTATTAATGTGATGACCAATAGCCCCACCTTTCTCCTTGAATCAACAAGCTGTTAAACCCGGACTATGAGAGGTCTTTGAAGACCAGTTGTAGAAAACCCTAGATAAATTTACAATATTTAAATTGACAATGGAGAAATAGGACAAAGTCCACCTCAGAATGTTTCTTTTTTTGGTCAATTTGTTTCCATGGCGATTACTTCTCTTTTAAACTTTCCCCACTTTAATAGCAACACTTTTATATATATCTCAATTACCTTATTAGAACATGAAAAACAGGCTGTTCTGAAAAAGAAAATATTAAAAAGTAATGAATCTTGTATCCTAATGAATGTAATGAAAACCAAGAGATAATTCTGCAGGGGAAGATTTAAACGAATTATACAAATATATAGAGTCTCTTTCTCAGAGAAGTGAATTAAAGCAGATGCCTGTCAACTCAAATTTTAATCAAAGTTAATTCAGGTTGATAGCTTTACATCTTACAACAGTACTGCATAATGTCCAGTTGGTTGCGCTGTTAGATAACACATACAGCCCAATATAGTGTTTATACATCACACATCTCTGAGTCATTGTTTTTCTGTATGAGAATTTGCATTTAATACATATTTTCTAAGCCTCATTGTATGCAAACAACCTACCATAATTTGTCAAGTGTACATTTTCTTTCTTTTCGTGCATTTTCTCTCTTTTTTACTTCTCCATGCAGTTTTATCTATAGCAAAAAGCATGCAAAAGTAGAGTATTAGTGTATTTGCACTATCTGCCTTCTTAAGGCTTTTTTAACATGTTGTTTTTTTGATGTTTTCCACCAGTTCACAACTGCTAAGCAACCAAAATGTCTATATTTACGAGGAACAGTCCGTACTTTTCTATCCTAAAGCCTCTCTTTTCTAGGAGATGCATGTTTTGATGTGTCAGAGTGTATAACAGAGCTCCACAATAATAATACCCACAGTAATGTGTCTTTAACCCCTTAGTGACCAGACCGCTTTTCCATTTTCTTACTGTTTGGGATCAGGGCTTTTTTTTACATTTCTGCAGTGTTTGTGTTTAGCTGTAATTTTCCTCTTACTCATTTACTGTACCCATACATATTACATAGCATTTTTCTCGCCATTAAATGGTCATTTTAAAGATACCATTATTTTCATCATATCATATAATTTACTATATTTTTTTTCATAAAATATGATGAAAAAAACACCTTTTCTCATTTTGACCCCAGAAATCTGTTACGCATCTACAACCGCCAAAAAACACCCATACTAAATAGTTTCTAAATTTTGTCCTGAGTTTAGAAATACCCAATGTTAACATGTTCTTAGCTTTTTTTTTAAAGTTATAGGTCAATAATTACAAGTAGCACTTTGCAATTTCCAAACTAAATTTGTTCAAAATTAACGAAAGTTACATTGTAACCCTTCACATGCAGGGGCGGGCTGGGCCGGGGGGCAGGGAGGCAATTGCCCCCCAGGCCGCCCGAAATCCTTTTAGGACCGGCCGCCCCTTTAAATGCTGCAGCCGCCGAGCGCTCTGTAAAGAGCGCTCAGACGGCTGCAGCAGCTTTTCCCTCCCTCCCCTCCCTCCCCTCCCCTCCCCTGTAGGTGGCGTAGGTGGCCGAGCTGGTCTCCGGTCCGCGGTCCCGGCCGGAGTGATGGGAAAGTGCACACTGAGTGTGCACTTCCTGTCAGTCCGGCCGGTTACAGGAAACAGAAACTCCTGTTCCGCGCGGAGTTTCTGTTT
Source organism: Pelobates fuscus (assembly GCF_036172605.1). Taxonomy (NCBI): domain Eukaryota; kingdom Metazoa; phylum Chordata; class Amphibia; order Anura; family Pelobatidae; genus Pelobates; species Pelobates fuscus. The sequence goes on along the minus strand of NC_086326.1, from coordinate 105,333,204 downwards.
CCTGTAACCGGCCGGACTGACAGGAAGTGCACACTCAGTGTGCACTTTCCCATCACTCCGGCCGGGACCGCGGACAGGAAAGCAGCTCGGCCACCTACAGGGGAGGGGGTAAGAAGAAGGGAGGGGGGGAATAAGAAGAGGGGAGAGGGTGGGGGGAATAAGAAGAGGGGAGAGGGTGGGGGGAATAAGAAGAGGGGAGAGGGTGGGGGGAATAAGAAGAGGGGAGAGGGGGAAATAAGAAGAGGGGAGAGGGGGAAATAAGAAGAGGGGAGAGGGGGGAATAAGAAGAGGGGAGAGGGGGGAATAAGAAGAGGGGGGAATAAGAAGAGGGGAGAGGGGGGGATAAGAAGAGGGGAGAGGGGGGATAAGAAGAGGGGAGAGGGGGGATAAGAAGAGGGGAGAGGGGGGGATAAGAAGAGGGGAGGGGGGAGTAAGAAGAGGGGAGGGGGGAGTAAGAAGAGGGGAGGGGGGAGTAAGAAGAGGGGAGGGGGAGAGTAAGAGGGGAGGGGGGAGTTAGAGGGGAGGGGGGAGTAAGAGGGGAGGGGGGTAAGAAGAGAGGGAGGTGGGAGTAAGAAGAAGAGAGGGAGGGGGAGTAGGGAGAGGGGGGAGTAAGAAGAGGGGGCAGTAAGAAGGAGGGGAGATAAGAACAAGGGGGGAAGAAGAGGGGAAGGGGGGATAAGAAAAAGAAGGGGGTGAGTAAGAAGAGGGGGGAGTATGAAGGAGGGGAGATAAGAAAAAGAGGGGGATAAGAAGAAGAAGGGGAAGTAAGAAGAAGAGGGGGAGTAAGAAGAAGAGGGGGAAGGGGAGTAAGAAGAGGGGGGAGTAAGAAGGAGGGGAGATAAGAAAAAGAGGAGGGACGGGGAGGGGGAGTAAGAAGAGGGAGAGGGGGAATAAGAAGGAGGGGAGATAAGAAGAAGAAGGGGGGGTGTAAGAAGAAGGGGGGGTGTAAGAAGAAGAAGGGGGAGTAAGAAGAAGAAGGGGGAGTAAGAAGAAGTAGGGGGAGTAAGAAGAAGTAGGAGGGTTAAGAAGCTCTAAGGGACAGAAGGGACAGCTCTATAGGACAGGGGGCAAGACAGGGAGCTCTTTCACACTATGCGCACACACACACACACACACACACAATGCATCCCTATGCATACACAGAAACACACAATGCATCCCTATACATACACAGAAACACAACATGCTTCCCTTACACACAGAGAAACACACAATGCATCCATTACACACACACACACAATGCAACCCCCACACAAAGACAATGCATCTTTTGCACACATACACACACCCACCCCCACAACAGACAATGCAAACACACACACACACACTGCTTTTCTTACATACACACAGAAACACAATGCATCTCTTACACTCAATGCACACACATACAGACACACACCGTGCATCCCTTATGCATACAAACACAGATTCACACAATGCATCCCTTACACACAACCAGAAACACTTAATACATCCCTTATACACAAATACACACTGCTTCCACTACACACAAACACACTGCATCACCTGCAAACTGGTATCCCTATAAACTACATACCATAAGCACACATATTAGATCCTCTACAATAGCTCATAACACATCCCCTACACACTCCACTCCCTGTGAGCGAACTCATGGGTGGGTGGAACATATAAGTGGACTTATGAGTGGGCCTTATGGGCATACTCACCGTCAGGCCCTGGGGCCCAGACCTTGAGCTGTGTAAGAGGCCCCCAAAAAATGGAGCTGCTTCTAATTCTCCCAGAACATTGAATTTTGTGACCACAGTTGCAAACAGCCTCCAGAGATCGTGTTCTACACCGGACCAATGGAGCCAAACTGCAGCTCATCATCATCCTCATCTAATTGTAAGTAGGCAATCTAGTATATTATTAGTGACACTAATCTATAATTTACCTCACATTAAAGGGACACTATAGCTTAATGAAGTGGTTGTGGTGTCTATAGCTGGTCCCTGCAGGCTTTTTAATGTAAACACACACTGTGTGCAGCACTGGCGTTAGTTCATATGACAGATCATATGGGTGGGGCATTGTGATGTCACATGGGGTTGTGATGTCACATGGGGGGGCGGCAAATTTATATTTTGTCTAGGGCAGCAAAAATCCTTGCACCGGCTCTGATCCTGGGCAGGTGCACCAGTCTACTGGTGACCCACAGGAGGGGAGTTCACTGATTGCACTGCACTCTCCTCCTGCCCAGACCCGTCTTGACTGCAGTGCAAGTGCCCTTTGCCCCTAATTTACAGTGGCTCACACTCACAACAAGCAGTGCCTGGAGCCCTTTGCAGAGACGGAAACAAAGAGGTTCTGCGGCAGCTGGCCGTCCTGCAAGCATTACATTAAACAGCTGTTCCCCATGCAGCCACACGTGGCGTTGTGCTGGGAGACTGTGATTACTCTTCACTTCCTCCCAGCCTACAGAGCAGCGCATGGGGGAGAGAGAGGAGGAGGCATGATTTAATCTTACAATAAATCCTCTAAGCAAACCTTTATAAATTTGGGGGATCAGCTCTGTTTCCACAGTTTATTGGTGTTTACTCTGATGTCTGTATTAATATTGAGGGATGTCTAAGTAGTAACGTCAGTGTGTGTCAGCAGGGCCAGCCGTTGGGGTGAGCAAGCTGTGCGGTCACGCAGGGTGCCATGACAACAGAGGCACCCGGCGGCCAACACAGCTCACAAGTTGGGTACACCAGCATATTTAATTGAAACGATTCGCTGGTGGTCCACTGGTGCGCACCAGCAGTAGGTGCAGTCAGATCATATCCTCTCCCTCGTGGTTCCGGCGCTCAGTTAGTGAGTCAGAGCACAGGCTCAGAGATTCTCAGCCTGTGCTCTGACAACATTGAAAGTCAGAGCCGTGAAGGAGTGGGTATGGCAAAGAGCTACTGATTAGCATAACATCAATATCCGTTATAAAACCAGGAAAAGGTGGGCATGGATGGTGAACTGATTTGGTGGCGCAATGGGCCACTTGACTGGTTTTGCCCCCCAGGCCTAAGGCTGCCAGCCCTCCCCTGTTCACATGGATATATTTTTTTAAAAGAAGACAACCTAAGATATTAAACTTTGGGTATTTTGACTCTTTTCAAGCAACCATTTTACCACCAATTAAAAAAAATAATAATTGGTGATTTTTTTGACACACGTAGCAATTTAAGAATACATGTACTGAGAACTTTAACCCCTTAAGGACCAAACTTCTGGAATAAAAGGGAATCATGACATGTCACACATATCATGTGTCCTTAAGGGGTTAAGGGTTACTGCCAAAGAACAGTGTTCAGTGTTCAGCAACATCTCCTGAGTACAGTGATACCACTAATGTATAGGTGTGTCGGGTTCTCCAGGGGCTAAAAGACCTTATTTGGAAGGTGCACAATTTTCCAACTTAGAATTTTCACAGCTGGTCATCATGCACCCATGTCCTACTTGGGACATTTTTGATGCTGGCTAATGTAATTTACTCCAATCAAACCATATATTTTTTAAAAGTAGACAACCCAGGGTATTTAGTATGGCATGTGTCCAGGCTTTTTTAGTAGCCACATAGCCAAAAACTAGCGAAAGTTAGCATTTATATTTGTTTGTGTGTTAAAAATGCAAAAAACAATTATGAACGCAAACTTTGGCCAGTGTTTGTGACTAAGTGGCTACTAAGAAAGACTGAACATACCCCATTTGCAATACCTTGGGTTGCCTTCACTTGCAAATGCTATGCCATCATGGGGGTCATTCTCATTCCTAGGCTACCATACGCTCTCAAAGGCAACATAATCAATCTGGCAAATTTCAATGTGAAAAAACGGCCTTATATTTGACCCTGTAACTTTCAAAAACACTATAAAACCTGTACATGGGGGTTACTGTTATACTCGGGAGACTTCGCTGAACACAAATATTAGTGTTTCAAAACAGTAAAAACGTATCACAACAATGATATCCTCAGTGAAAGTGCCATTTGTGTGTGAAAAATGCAAAAAAAGTCACTTTCACTGACAATATTATCGCTGTGATATGTTTTACTGTTTTGAAACACTAATATTTGTGTTCAGCAAAGTTTTCCGATTAAAACAGTACCCCCCATGTACAGGTTTTAGGGTGTCATGGAAAGTTACAGGGTTAAATACAGTGCTAGCAAATTAAATTCTCTGGACTGCAAATTCTCTGGTAGCACTATGGATACCATGTGATTGCTCGTTTTTGCAGAGGGGGGGATTGTCTGGGCTGTCCCCAAATAGTGTATGTGTGTGTGCGTGTGTGTGTGCAAATGTCTGAGTACATGTATTTCTGTGTATGTGTGTGTTTTTGTGTAGAGTGTGTGCAGTAGTGTGCGTTTGTAACAGTGTGGGTAGCAGCATGTGCAGTAGTTTGTGTATAGTGTGGGTAGAATAATGTTTGTGTTTGTATGTGCAGTAGTATGTGTGTGTACAGTGCATGCAGGTGTGATTAGTTGAGCTGTGTGTGTACCTGTCATTTCAGACTGTCATGGACTAGTTCTCACCCCTCTCCCTCCTGCAGATCACTGTTTCAGTCTAAGGGGGTGGGGCCATGCACAGATTTCTGTGTTCAGTCTGAGGGGGCGGAACCATGTATAGCTTGCTGCACTCAGTCTAAGGGGGCGGAGCCAGGTACAGATCAATGTGTTCAGTCTGAGTGGGCGGGGTCATGCACAACTCCCTGTGTGCAGTCTGAGGAGGCGGGACAAAGCACCGATCCCTGTGTTCAGTCAAATGGGGCGGGGTCATGTACAGATCGCTGCGTTCATACTAAGGGGGCAGGACCAGGCACAGACAGCTGTGTTCAGTATGAGGGGGCGGAACCAGGCACAAATCTCTGTGTTCAGTCTGAGGAGGCGGGACCAAGCACCGATCCCTGTGTTCAGTCAAATGGGGCGGGGTCATGTACAGATCGCTGTGTTCAGACTAAGGGGGCAGGACCAGGCACAGACAGCTGTGTTCAGTATGAGGGGGCGGAACCAGGCACAAATCTCTGTGTTCAGTCTGAGGGGGTGGGGCAGGTATAGATCAAGACCCTCAGATTGAATACAGCGATCCCAGAGTCTTGGAGCCAGTAGGCACCAGGCATGAAGTAGGGAGGGGAATTTTTACAGACAAAGTAAGCACCCCCTACTGGACAGATGCCTATAGGCAGGTGACTACTTTATCAAATGGGAAACCAGGCCTTGCTCACACTGTGCTATCAGAGTCCACCTCACATGTTGGAGTAGGTGGCTTATCATCTGTCACAATGTGACACCAATGCCTTTTGCTGCTGCACTTCCATGTAGAGACCAAAAGCAACATTATGGATGACATTAAAGGACCACTATAGTGCCAGGAAAACATACTCGTTTTCCTGGCACTATAGTGCCCTGAGGGTGCCCCCACCCTCAGGGACCCCCTCCCGCCGGGCTCTGGGGAGAGGAAAGGGGTTAAAACTTCTCCTCCGATCCCCTCCTCTCCTCCCATTCGGCTGAATGCGCACACGCGGCAAGAGCTGCGCGCGCATTCAGCCGGTCTCATAGGAAAGCATTATCAATGCTTTCCAATGGACGCTTGCGTGCTCTCACTGTGATTTTCACAGTGAGAATCACGCAAGCGCCTCTAGCGGCTGTCAATGAGACAGCCACTAGAGCTTTGAGGGCTGGATTAACCCATTTATAAACATAAACATTATAAAAATTATTGGGGCATCCTGATTGTCTGATCAGGATAGACAGAAATTCGACTGCAAGGTTGCCCCTTTAACTTAGTATATAGGTTTTTATTAATGGGATACTGTAGGTACTGTAACTGCTTCATCTCATTGAAGTGGTTATTGTGTTTGGAGTCCCCTGGCCTCATCATTCAATTCAACATTAAACTGTTTTTAATGTTTTAATTCTAAACAAGAGACCCAGCAGCCCTTCCACTCTGTATTGTTTGGGCTAGTCAGGAAGCACTAGCCTGAGCAGTAGTGAGCGGCTGTGATTGGTTCAGAGTATCAGCTGACCACTTTCAGCCTATCACAGTGCCCATTGCTGATATGAATTGGTACAGCTAGAAGGAAGTGAGTAACATATACCTTAGCCATAACTCCAGTATGAGCTGTGAGTATTTTTTAATGTTAAACTGTTAAAAAAAAATGGTTTAACACTATATGGAGGGACAGTGCCAGAGGACTCCAGACACTATAACCAATCCAAATATATAAAATTATTATAGATTACTTTAATGTTTTAATTAATTAATTGATTATTAATAATTATTTGAAATGCATAACTTTAGCAATGTATTGCAAAAAATCCAGAGTAGAGTCCCACTGTAAGACACTGTTTGAGGCCCACTGGCAAGGCTCGCAAGAGTTAGAAGAGAGAGGATCAGATGGAAAGCATAGATAGAGTATGCTGGGCCCCCTCTGCAGTGTACAGACTACCGGTATATATATATATATATACCGTATATACTCGAGTATAAGTCGACCCGAATATAAGTCGAGACCCCTAATTTTACCCCCAAAAACTGGGAAAACGTATTGACTTGAGTATAAGACTAGGGTGGGAAATGCAGCAGCTACTGGTACATTTCTAAATAAAATTAGATCCCCCCAAAATTATATTAACCCCTTAAGACCGGAGGGCGTACTATTCCGTCCTATTATAGGCGGCTCTAAACGCCGCCGGGCGTAATAGTACGCCCTCCGGTCTTTCCTTACTTACCCGGTCGCCGGCGGTCCCACGCCGGCGATCGCGGTTGGGGGGACTCCCAGGGAGCCCCCCCGCGGCAGATCTTCCTCCTCCGGTCCCCCTCGGCCATGTGAGAGTGAGGTCCTTGCGAGGACCTCACAATCACATGGCAGGGATAGCTGGCTTCTGTATTGCCAGCAGGGGGACTGCCTGTAATGACAGGTGGTCCCCCTGCTGGCTGAAAATTAAACAAAATAAATGTTAAAAGTGTAAAAAAATTATAATATATACTTAGATCATATATATATATTAAATATATATGATCTAAGTATATATATACACATATACATACACACACGTACACTGTATAGGTGTATTTTACTATTAATATATATATATATATATATATATATTAATATCAAATTACACGTAGACTGATACTGATTAAATATATATATAATTATTGTTATATATATATATTTATATATAATATAAAAAAATTAAATATGTAAATACGTTAAAAAATAAAATAAATTAAATAAAAAAAAATTACAAATATATAGATGTGTGTTATTTCGTTCTAACTGTATTGTGATATTAATATATATATTTATATCAAAAAGCATGTAGAACGAAATAATGTATATATCTATATACATAAATATATACGTATATATCACTATATATATACCTATATATAAATAAAAATATTTTAAAAACATTATATATATATATATATACATATATATTCACATACGTATATATATACATATATTAATTCTACATATATATTTATGTAATATTTTTACATAATTGGGTATCTTAATTAATTACAATTATCGGGACCTGCCTGACAACCCATGCCGAAAGTAAAGGGAATTTAATTTGCTAGCACAATATGTAACCCTATAACTTTCCAATACACCATAAAACCTGTACATGGGGGGTACTGTTCTACTCGGGGGACTTCGCTGAACAAAATATTAGTGTTTCAAAACAGTAAAATGTATTACAACGATGATATCGCCAGTAAAAGTGACTTTTTTTGCATTTTTCACGCACAAACAGCACTTACACGGACGATATTATTGCTGCGATACTTTTTACTGTTTTGAAACACAAATATTTGTGTTCGGCGAAGTCTCCCGAGTACAACAGTACCCCTCATGTACAGGTTTTATGGTGTTTTCAAAAGTTACAGTGTCAAATATAAGGCTTGTGTTTCATTTTTTTCACATTAAAATTTGCCAGATTGGGTACGTTGCCTTTGAGACCCTATGGTAGCCCAAGAATGAAAATTACCCCTATGATGGCATACCATTAGCAATAGTAGACAACCCAAGGTATTGCAAACGGGGTATGTCCAGTCTTTATAGTAGCCACTTAGTCACAAACACTAGCCAAAATTGGCGTTTTTTGCATTTTTCACACACAAACAAATACTAACGCTAACTTTGGAAAGTGTTTGTGACCAAATGGCTACTAAAAAAGACTGGACATACCCCATTTGCAATACCTTGGGTTGTCTACTATTGCAAATGGTATGCCATTATGGGTGTAAATTTCATTCCTGGGCTACTATAAAGTCCCAAAGGCAACATAACCAATCTGGCGAATTTCAATTTCAAATGTAACGTGCTATATTTGATCCCGTAACTTCCCAAAACACCATAAAACCTGTACATAGGGGGTACTGTTTTACACGTGAGACTTTGCTGAATACAAATATGTGTATTTTATTGCAGTAAAAGCAAACAGTATTATGACGTTGACAGTTAAAATGTCATGTAGAACTAAAAAATAACATTTCTTATTTTCTCCCATTTTTTCATATTAAATTATGTTTCATAGCTAAATATTTGATATTAAATGAAAGCCCTGTTTCCCCTGAATAAAATTATATATAATAAGGGGGGGTGCATTTAATATGAAAGAGGTGAATTACGGTTGGACAGACATATAGCGCAAATGCCAGGTTTTGTTAACATTTTTTTTCGTTCACAACGTGTACATTTGGCTCTGTCCTTAAGGGGTTAATTGAATATTTATTTACAGTGTGTGTTTATAATGAATGCAATGTGTGTGTATGAATGCAGTGTGTGTGTATGAGTGCAGTGTGTATGTATGAGTGCGGTGAGTGTGTGTGTGTGTATGAGTGCAGTGTGTGTGTGTATGAGTGCAGTGTGTGTGTGTATGAGTGCAGTGTGTGTGTATGAGTGCGGTGTGTGTATGAGTGCGGTGTGTGTGTGTGTATGAGTGCAGTGTGTGTGAGTGTGAGTGCAGTGTGTGTCTGTATGAGTGCAGTGTGTGTTTGTGTATGTGATGCAGAGCCTTGGTGGGGCGTGGGCATTTTTATAAATTTTTTTGTATAACATTATTATTATTATTTTTATATTTTTTTAATATTATTTTATTACTTTTTTATATTATTATTATTTTAATATATATTTTTTTATATAATTTTTTTTCGTCCCCCCTCCCTGCTTGATACATGGCCAGGGAGGGGGGCTCTCATTCCCTGGTGGTCCAGTGGTGTGCACTCTGCAGGAGGGGGCTGGCAGGGAGCGTTGACTTACCTTTCCTGCAGCTCCTGTCCGCTCCCTTCTCTCACCTCCGGTCCGGTCAGCTCCCACTGCAAGTCTCGCGAGAGCCGCGGGGTCAGTGCCGCGCGGAGCTCTGACCCCGCGGCTCTCGCAAGATTTGCAGAGGGAGCTGACCGGAGGTGAGAGAAGGGAGCTGACAGGAGCTGCAGGAAAGGTAAGTAAACGCTTCCTGCCAGCCCCCAACAGCCACTTATCTGTATTATGACAATGTAAGTTGCCATAATACAGACACTCACTCGAGCATAAGACGAGTGGGGGTTTTTCAGCACAAAAAATGTGCTGAAAAACTCATCTTATACTCGAGTATATACAGTATATGTACACGAGTGTTAATTTTGTCTGCAAATTTCAATTTAGTTTTAGTCATAGTCTTTTGACTAAAAATCCATTTTAGTTTTAGTGGTATTTTAGTTATCTGTATTGTTTTAGTTTTAGTCAACTAAATCTCCAGTAGATTTAAGTCAACTAAATCTCCAGTAGATTTAAGTCTACATGACCATTAACTAACGGGTTTCGTTAAAGCCTCTTTTGCCCCTTCCACAGCCTCTTTGTGTAGTGTTAGTTTTGGCACCAAATTTGAATTCAGTTTTAGTCATAGTGTTTTGGCTAAAATGCCATTTTAGTTTTAGTCGTATTTTAGCCATCTTAATTGTTTTAGTTTTAGTCATCAAATTTCAATTTAGTTTTAGTCATAGACTTTTGACTAAAATGTGATTTTAGTTTAAGTCGTATTTTAGTCATCTTAATTGTTTTAGTTTTAGTCGACTAAATCTCAGAAATTTTAGTTGACAAAAATTTGACTAAAATTGTTAGTCGACAAAATTAACCCTGATGTTAACACATAGGGTACCATCATGGTTGTCATGCCCTGATGGCGGCACGGCAGGTAGAAGCACAATTCACTACATTTTAGGTTCAATCAATAAGAGCATAGGGCAGTGATAGCTGGTACATGGCAGAGAGTAAAACAGCTTAGTGTAACTGTCATGTGAAACATTATCAAATAGACAATGCACAATTTGAAGGAGAATATAGCAGGCTAAATACGTTAACATACACTAATACAATCTATTGCATATGGGAGGCTGTGAGTCTTGATAGAGATTATTCACAGGAAGAAACAAATTATCACGTCTGGTCACAGAGGTTGCTAATGTATATGCATATTTATACTAAACTAAAATAATAAGAAAAAAAGTCAGAGTAAGATCAGCGCTAAATACAGAAAAGGGGGCAGTAAGTGGGAAATAAAGTGCAATAAACAGTGCAGGCTAATCACCCCGAAATAGGGATCACTCCCAGTCCCAATTACAATGCAAATAAAAAGTATAGTTATACAACATATACCACCGGGGGCGCCACAATCACAAACATGTGAATATATTTACCACATAGTAGTCATGGATATTCATGTAAAGAGATAAAAGCAAAAAATATATGGTGAAGTATTTAATAGCATATAAAACAAAATAATAAAAAAACGATTGCACTCACAAATGTAGTTGCACAACAAGAACATATGTCTTGATTGTGCTTAAAAAGCTTGTCAGCCCCTTCCTGGGCTAAAAGTCCCCTTTGTGTAGTAGGATCCCAGTTCAACAGGCTTCAGATGAAGTATAGTTTTTAGCATTTAACCCCTTAACGACGAGTGACGGACGAGGTCCGTCACTCAGGGGAATGCGTTAATGACGAGTGACGGACCTCGTCCGTCACCCGTTAAAATTAACCCCAGATCGCCGCAATCGCGGCGATCGTGGGGTTAATGGTGCTCCGGTCTGCCTCTGCATTAGAGGCAGACCGGGAGCACCGGATCGGGCTGCCCCAGTACATGTGCCCGCTCTGACAGCATGTCTGAGCGGGCACATGTGCTCTCTATACTCACCTCCGCCTCCCTGCACTTCCTGGTTCTGTGTGAAGTGCAGGGAGACGGATCTTCAGTGATCCTGCCCCCTGGTGGAAAAAAAAAATAGTAAAATTAAAATCCCACCCCCCTTTACCCCCCCTTTACCCATTTTAATAAAAAATTAACCCCTTCCCTGCCAATTGATCACTGACTACAGTGATCAATTGGCAGGGATTACATTTTACTAAGATCTGATTTTTTTTTAACCCCTGAGGGCTAATTCTTTTTTTTTTTTAACCCTCAGGGGTTCAATTTATTTTATTAATTAATTTAAATATTTTAAAATTATAAATTTAGCTAGCTGGGGAGGGTGGAAGTTAGTGGGGAATTGGAGGATTTAGTATTACGCTAACTAGGGGTTAACGTTAAAAAAAGTTTAAAAATAAGCTTTAAAAAGTTAAAAAATTAAGTTAAAAAAAAGTTTTAATAACGTTTAAGTAAAAAATTTAAAAAAATAAACCCTTTACCCAGTCCAAATAAAAATTAACCCCTTCCCTGCCAGTCGATCACTGCCTACAGTGATCAAAATACAGATCACAGTATTATACTGTTCTCATTTTTTTTTTTAACCCCTGACGATTAACTTTTATTTATTTTTTAACCCTCAGGGGTTAAATTAATTTAATTAACTAATTTAAATATTGTATAATTAAATATTTTTCTAGCTGGGGTGGGTGGGTGGGAGTTATGGGAAAATGGGGAATTTACTGTTAGTGCTGCTTACTGCTAGTTAGGGGTTAACGTAAAAAAAAAAGCTTAGAAAAATGTTAAATCTGTAAAAAAAAGTTTTACGAAAGTTTAGGAAACTTTAAAAAAATGAATAATCAAAACAAAAGTTGAAAAAATAGTTTTAAAAAGTAAAAAAAGTTTTAAAAAGTAAAAAAATACATTTAATAACGCTCATTACCACTACACCTGGTACAAGCTAGCAGAAAAATGATCCCACGCTAAGGTTCAAAATATGCCTTTTGAAATACCCTGGGATGTCTTCTTTAAGAAATGGTATGGCTTTATGGGGTATTTGGATTATATAGCCTGGTAAAATACTCTAAAATGGGACATGGGCACAGCGTAAAAATTCAAAATGTGAAAAAAAATGGAATGGCTGTGTCCCAAATGTGCCCCTCCGATGTCCACATATACCTGGCAAAGGTACATACTGGGGTATTTTTGTACTCAGCAGACATAGCTGAGCAAAATATGAAGTATTATACAGTGGTAGTACACATATGGTTTGCAAAATATACTGTGCAAACTCACTTTGTGTGTCAAATAGGCAGAAAAAAACGCTTATAACCACTACACCTGGTACACGCTAGCGGAAAAATGATCCCACGCTAAGGTTCAAAATATGCCTTTTGAAATACCCTGGGGTGTCTACTTTAAGAAATGGTAGGCCTTTGTGGGGTAGTTTGAATTTAAAACCTGCAAAGATGCTTGGAAATTGCACATAGGCCCGGCGTCAAAATTCAAAGTTCGGTCAAAACTGATATGGCTTGGTCTCCTATATGGCACTGTAGCTTCACAAAATAGTGCCATAGACATACAATGGGGGTGTCCTTTTACTCAGAAGACTTAGCTGAGCATAATTTGGGGGGTTTGAACTTAGTGGCACACATGAAATATACAAAATGCCCAGCAAAAATGCAATCCGTATGTAAAAAATGCACAAAATTATTTTTTACCACATACTTTGGCATGTAATGGTAAAAAAATGGGGGCATGTTAAGGCACAATATGCACCTTATGAGATACCCTGGAGTGTCTACTTTTACAAATGGTAGGCCTTTGTGGGGGTTTTTTGAACAGTCAAACTGTTATAATACCCCAAATGGTATTAAAAGGACAGGTCTCCTATATGGCACTGTAGCTTCACGAAATAGTGCCAAAGACATACAATGGGGGTACCGTTGTACTCAGCAGAAGTAACTGAACACATAATAAAACTTTGTACAGGAATAGCACACACCAACTTTACAAAATACACATGAGAAGTTCTTTGTTATAAGTTTGTGTGCGAAAACCCCCAAAATGGCTACGTAGAAAGTGTCAAAACAACCTTAGGTAAATAGCCTGTGGTGTCTACTTTATATAAATATATACTTTTGTGTGGCAATTTTGTTTTCTTTTATGGCTATTAGGCTTACAAGACAAACATACCAAATTCTAAAATCGCTCCACATAAAAAGTTTATTTTACTCCTTGTGCTTTGTGACCTGTAACTACCAAAAAAAACTTAAAATCCCAGACACATTATATATTCTGTAATTCAGAACAACTAAATGAATTTATTTTTAATTAATTTCCTTAACCTGCACTAATTCTGTACACATTATTATTGCAAAAACTGTAAAAAAAAAACACACAAAAATTCATTTTTTTGCATATTTCTGTATTTTTTTTATAATAAATAAGCATTTATATATATATGTGTTACATCAAATTAAAGCCCTTTCTGTCCTTTAAAAAACTGTATATAATATGTGTCGGTGCAATAAATTAGTAAAATGCAAATAGCAGTTGAACGCAAATAGCAAAAAATGCAAAAAATGCCGTTGTCATTAAGTGAAAGACAAGCTTCTGAAGCTCTGTCCTTAAGGGCAGGGCTCGAGTCCTGCAGGAACGCATGGGAACGGCGTTCCTGCACTTTTTCCAAAGCAGGAACGCCGTTCCCAGTCCTGCAGGACCTGCCCTGCTAACTGCACACAGGGGCCATCACACGCGGTGTTCTTCTCCAGCTCTAACTCTCGCGAGACCCGCAGCTGTAAGAGCGTTGCCACGGGTTACCATGGCAACGCTCCGCACAGGCGAGTCTCGCGAGAGTTGAAGCTGAGAGAGCTGGAGAAGAACGCCGCGTGTGATGGCCCCTGTGTGCAGCGGCTGCTACCCTCCACCGGACCACCAGGCGATCTCCCCCCTCCCTGACAAGGTAAGAAGCAGGGAGGGGGGAGTAAAGTAAAAAAACCATAAAGGTTAAAAAGCATCCCCCCCATCATCCAGCACACACACACATAATCCAGCACACACACACGCATCATCCAGCACACACACACACATAATCCAGCACACACACACACACACATAATCCAGCACACACGCATCATCCAGCACACACACACACATAATCCAGTACACACACACACATCATCCAGCACACACACAGAATCCAGTACACACACATAATCCAGCACACACACACATCATCCAGCACACACACACACATAATCCAGCACACACACACATCATCCAGCACACACACACACATAATCCAGCACACACACACATCATCCAGCACACACACACACATCATCCAGCGCACACACACATCATTCAGCACACACACACACACATCATCCAGCACACACACACACATCATCCAGCACACACACACACATCATAGCCCACACACACACACACACATACATCATCCAGCACACACACACATCATCCAGCAAACAAACACACACACTTCATCCAGCACACACGCACACTTCATCCAGCACACACACACTTCATCCAGCACACACACACACTTCATCCAGCACACACACACTTCATCCAGCACACACACACACTTCATCCAGCACACACACACTTCATCCAGCACACACACACTTCATCCAGCACACACACACACTTCATCCAGCTCACACACACACACTTCATTAAGCACACACACACAATCATCCAGCACACACACACACACACACATAATCCAGCACACACACACTGCATTCATTATACACAATCTGCACTTACTACAAACACACTACCTTCATTATACACACTCTGCACTCATTACAAACACACTAAATTCACTGTACACACTGCACTCACTACACACACTACATTCACTATACACACTCTGCATTCATTGTACACACTCTGCATTCACTACACACACACTACATACACTTCATTCATTATACACACTGCATTCATTATACACACTGCACTCACTACAAACACACTACATTCACTATACACACTCTGCATTCATTATATAGACCTTTGCATTCATTATACACACTCTGCACTCACTGCACACTACATTTACTATACACACTCTGCACTCACTACAAACACACTACATTCATTATACACACTCTGCACTCACTACAAACACACTACATTCACTATACACACTTTGCACTCACTACAAACACACTACATTCACTATACACACTTTGCACTCACTACACACTACATTCATTATACACACTCTGCACTCACTACAAACACACTGCATTCATTATACACACTCTGCACTCACTACAAACACACTACATTCACTATACACACTTTGCACTCACTACACACTATATTCATTATACACACTGCACTCACCACCCACACACTACATTCATTATACACATTCTGCACTCATCCAGCTCACACACACACACTTCATTAAGCACACACACACAATCATCCAGCACACACACACACACACACATAATCCAGCACACACACACTGCATTCATTATACACAATCTGCACTTACTACAAACACACTACCTTCATTATACACACTCTGCACTCATTACAAACACACTAAATTCACTGTACTAACTGCACTCACTACACACACTACATTCACTATACACACTCTGCATTCATTATACACACACTACATACACTGCATTCATTATACACACTGCATTCATTATACACACTGCACTCACTACAAACACACTACATTCACTATACACACTCTGCATTCATTATATAGACTCTGCATTCATTATACACACTCTGCACTCACTGCACACTACATTCACTATGCACACTCTGCACTCACTACAAACACACTACATTCATTATACACACTCTGCACTCACTACAAACACACTACATTCACTATACACACTTTGCACTCACTACAAACACACTACATTCACTATACACACTTTGCACTCACTACACACTACATTCATTATACACACTGCATTCACTACACACACTACATTCATTATACACACTCTGCACTCACTACAAACACACTACATTCATTATACACACTCTGCACTCACTACAAACACACTGCATTCATTATACACACTCTGCACTCACTACAAACACACTGCATTCATTATACACACTCTGCACTCACTACAAACACACTACATTCATTATACACACTCTGCACTCACTACAAACACACTACATTCATTATACACACTCTGCACTCACTACAAACACACTACATTCACTATACACACTTTGCACTCACTACACACTATATTCATTATACACACTGCACTCACCACCCACACACTACATTCATTATACACATTCTGCACTCACTACAAACACACTACATTTATTATACACACTGCACTCACTACAAACACTTCATTATACACACTCTGCTCTCACCACAAACACACTACATTTATTATACACAATCCGCACTCACTACAAACACACTGCATTCATTATACACACTCTACACTTACTACAAACACACTACATTCATTATACACACACTGCACTCACAACAAACACACTACATTCATTATACACACTCTGCACTCACTACAAACACACTAAATTTATTATACACACTGCACTCACAACAAACACACTACATTCATTATACACACTGCACTCACTACAAACACACTACATTCATTATCCATACTCTGCATTCACTACAAACACACTGCATTCATTATACACACTCTGTACTCACTAGAAACACACTGCATTCATTAAACACACTATGCACTCACTACAAACACACTACATTCATTATACACACACTGCACTCACAACAAACACACTACATTCATTATACACACTCTGCACTCACTACAAACACACTAAATTTATTATACACACTGCACTCACTACAAACACACTACATTCATTATACACACTGCACTCACTACAAACACACTACATTCATTATCCATACTCTGCATTCACTACAAACACACTACATTCATTATACACATCCTGCACTGCACTATATGCATAGGAGTGTAATTTTTTTTTTTTTTAAGGGGGGGGGGGGAGGCGGAATCTTGGGTGAGTTCCCACACTTTTTTCCCCAGGACTTGACCACTGCTTAAGGGGTTAAACAAGCCGAAACGCGTCGAGCGATTAAGAGCCTGTCAGTGTCCCTACAATTCGTGGATCACATCCAGCCAACCCTGAACTATACTTCATCTGAAGCCTATGGAACTGGGATCCTACTACACAAAGGGGACTTTTAGCCCAGGAAGGGGCAGACAAGCTTTTTAAGCACAATCAAGACATATGTTCTTGTTGTGCAACTACATTTGTGAGTGCAATCGTTTTTTTATTATTTTGTTTTATATGCTATTAAATACTTCACTATATATTTTTTGCTTTTATCTCTTTGCATGAATATCCATGACTACTATGTGGTAAATATATTCACATGTTTGTGATTGTGGCGCCCCCGGTGGTATATGTTGTATAACTATACTTTTTGTTAAGATCAGCGCTAAAATGCCACACAAGACGTGAGACTATGTATATGGTACAGGCAGCACAGGCCCCCTGGCGTTGCACAATGCCCTTTGACTTCAGGAGAGAAACCCAAAGAATCCTTTGGTGGGGATTGTACCACTTAGAGCCATCTTTAACGCAAGGCAAACGGAGGCCCCAGAACAGCTGCCCCAAGGGCACCGCGATTTGCGCAGTCCCCCATGGACCAGGTGGTGCGGCTGCACAGAGCCGCACCGGCCCGCACACTAAGGAGGCCCCCCGGGTGGGTCATGCACTTAAAAAGCGCGACCGGGCCCCTTCCTGTTCCGCAGTTGGCTGGGAGGAAGTGAGTGCCGCGCGTCACTTCCTCCCACCGGACATTAGAGCCACGTGGGAGGAGGAAGGCAGGGAGGAGTGGAGTTTCTGAAGATAACTTCCAACTGCCTCAGTCTGCCACTGGATCCCAGGGAAACCACCCTCCAGAAAAAGGGAAGAACCTGGAGGGTGGCTAAATGTAGCATGTGTGTCAGTATGTGTGTATTTCTGTGTGTGTGTCTCAGTATGTCTGTGTGTATGTCAGTATGCTTGTGTGTGTGTCAGTATGTCTGTCAGTGTGTGTCAGTATGTCTGTGTGTGTGTGTATCAGACATACTGACACACACACACACACACACACACATACATACTGACAGACATACATATTGACACACACAGACATACTGACACACACACATACATACTGTGTATGTGTGTGTGTGTCAATATGTCTGTCTGGCAGTATGTCAGTCTGTGTGTGTCAGTATGTCTGTCAGTCTGTGTATGTCAGTATGTCTGCCAGTGTATGTCTTTATGTCTGTGTGTGTGTGTGTCAATACGTCTGTCAGTGTATGTGTCTGTGTGTTTCAGTATTTCTGTTAGTATATGTCTGTGTGTGTGTGTGTGTGTCAGTATATCTGTCAGTGTATGTGTCTGTGTCAGTATGTCTGTGTGTGTGTCAATATGTCTGTCAATATATATTTGTGTCAGTGTATGCGTGTGTCAGTATGTCTGTGTGTGTCAGTATGTATCTGCGAATGTGTCAATATGTCTGTCTGTGTGTGTATGTGTCAGTATGTCTGATACACACACACACAGACATACTGACACACACTGACAGACATACTGACACACACACAAGCATACTGACATACACACAGACATACTTTCAGTTATAGTATTCAAGACAAGCCAATGAAGAGACCGCGATTGCGATCGACGAGAATTTCCACTTCCGGGTCCAGAAGAACGGAGGATCAGCGTCCCATGTGTGCTGTCATCCGCACGGCGTATGGTGCGTGATGTCATCACAAGTGGGACAGATCACGCACTATTAACACCACCTGATAGGCGGGGTAATAATAACCTGTGATTGGCTAGACTATTGACCCGACCCACCAATAATGTGAATGTCGGAGTTATTTAAACTATGTGTAGCAGAGAATGAATTACCAATTGATAAAACTGAATTGAATCAGTGAAACGCGTTTTGGACGGGTTCCAGACACCAGCATCTTTTGTATGTATTTTTATTTTTTATTGAATAAATGTTTCGATTTGATTACAAGCTGGTTTGAAGGAACTCCACTTTCTGCTACCAAGAAGGGCTAATATCACCCTGAATTGATATATTTGTGCATACGCTGAGAGCCAGGTTATAGGCTCTTTAGTAGGTGAGCAATTACCTGTACTAGTATTATATATATTGAATACACTGAAGGTCTCTACACCAGGGTCGGCTTTGCTTCCCTGTTTCTTCCGTTTTTTCCCCCTTTCTGAGGTTGTGACTTACGCAAGATAGATGTGTGTCACCTTAAAGTACACGTCTGCATACAAGATCAGAGCCGATTATCCATAGGCTCTGAATCACGTGAGTGCGCCCTTGCTAAACATTTATATAGTACATTTGCTGTACAGTGCTACTCTATATTTGTATTTCATATATTCTCTAGGACTTCACTACTGCTGTATACTCCTCTTTAACCCCGAGGGGTAAGTGTATGATTTAAGCGCTCCACTCTTGAGCACCATTTTACCACTGTGTGAGGGAATGGTGTTTGCTTTATTGTTTGTTACTCTATACTAGGACGAAGGGTTCCTATCTGGGTGGTAGCTGCTATTTTATTGTATCTGTTTTCATATTGTATAAGCGCCTATTTCACAGATATCCACATATTTTCTTCTGTCAGTATGTCTGTCCGTGTATATGGCTGTGTAAGTATGTTTTGAATCTCTCAGCTTTAGTTCCCTCCCTGCATTGGGGTGAAAAGTGTGATTGTGGGTTGGGTGTAATTGAGGGGGTGGGAAGGGCAGGGCCCAGGGGGCTCAAGAAAATGTTTTGCCCAGGGACCTGTTCATATTATAGATGGCCCTGGCTCCAGAGGAGGATTGGGGCTTGCCCATATATCACTTTGCCCAATAGGAGCTATAGAATCCTAGGATTTTTCTCTTCAGTTGAAGACCTCCCGTGCAGGCACCATTTTGGCAAGCCCTGGCCGTGGAGTTACTCACAGCACGTAAAGTACCAATATCCTTACAAGAGGCAGCTATTTCGCTCCTGCGAGGCTTGTTCTTTCTTGCCATGATGTCCCGAACAACTTTAGGGAGATTATATTTAGTTTTCATGGCAAAAATGCATACATTTTCTTATCTTCTCTTAGGGCTCTAACTATGTGTGTCTGCTCTGATCGGTAGCTAGCTCTGCCCCCCAACAAGACACAGTTAGCAACAAAGGAAATAGAGATACAAACCTTTTTTAAATGTAATTTTTCTAAATACTACAGCAGGTTGATATTTACAATCTTCCAATATATTTAACATATATTCTGTCAATTACTACTAGATACTTTGGTAAAGTGCAGCGGTCCATTAAGTGAAACCACACTCCTAAATACAAAGCAGTTACTTAACACAAAAACTAATATATGAAGCCATTCCACATCTCACACTGCACCTAATCTTACCATGCAATGCATTAAAAAGCAGGCTGGCTGCAAGTCATTTCTCAAATGTATATCTTTTTAAAGAGTATGAAACCTTCACAATGACACAAACAGGGAATGGAACTCAACTTGACAAATTGTTAGTGACAGGCGGGTGGCCTGTGGGTACAAGGGATGGTGAAAAGTCAGCCAGTATTTGTGTTATTTGTCTGTGACAAGAAAACAGTCCGCATTGCTCTCCTCACATGACGCTTTCAATAAAATGTCACCATAACGATGGTCATTTTTTTCCAGCCCCTTCATGTTGAAATCTTACAGCGGTTACAGAAGATATGGCCTAGGTTGAGTTGATGAACTAACCCTGAATCATTTCATTAAACATAAAACATGAATTATGTATCTGCTTCAGAAATCAGGTTTATAAAAAAAGATGTAGAATAAAGAAAACAAAACTCAATATTTGTTTTACTGGAAGAAAGATGCAGAAGGAAAAGGTAAGACCATCTTGAGAAACAAAAAAAATAAGTAAAAATATACATAACAAAGTAAAATAATAAATAAAATGTTACTACTCTTCATTGGAACTTTATTAACCCTATAATGGCTGATCATGGACAATAAATGTAATAAGAAATGTCATCCTATCTATGTCAATTATTTTACCTTAAATATAACCTTTGTTTATTCAACAATGTTTAGAGATTTCCAGAGTAGTGTAATGGCATACAGGTGATACTCGAAAAATTAGAATATCGTGCAAAAGTTAATTTATTTCAGTAATGCAACGTAAAAAGGGGAAACTAACATATGAGATAGATTTGGGGTTTTCATGAGCTGTAAGCCATCATCATCGCACTTACGACAAATCACGGGTTGAACTATCTTGCTTTGCATGTAATGCGTCTATCTCATATATTAGTTTCCCCTTTTACGTTGCATTACTGAAATAAATTAACTTTTGCACGATATTCTAATTTTTCCAGTATCACCGATATACGTTTGACAGTGTCACCAACATGGAAGTCTTTCTTTTTGGTCATTGTTGTGAGAATGCTGGATACAAATTTCTCATGTCACTTGGTCTGTTTGCAGCAGAGACCACTCTCATTGCTTACTAGCAGGCTGTTCAGATGTCCCACATGGGACAACTTAAACTGTCTAATTTACATATATCTGAATACTATGATTGTTGCAGACACAAGGCTTTTTATTTTGGTATTTGGTGTGTTGCTGACTTACCTGCGTGCTATTACTGAGTGATAGCTTATTATATTCTAATATTGTACACCTGCCCCCCTTTGCTATTATATTAAACATTAATTTGGTTGTGTCACTACAACTTTAGTGTAGAGTTGTTAAACCTTTCTATTTAAAAAAAAAATGCTTCAGGTATACTTATCTCCCTGGACAGGTGTATTAGATATGTTTTCTGTAGAGTCATGGGGTTACAATCTGCATATTTGTGTACTGAATTAGTAATCTCTTGGGTCTGTATGTGTCCTTGTAAATATGGTGTTGAGAATAGGCAGTGAAATACATTTGTGCTTGTAACAAGAATTAGCCAGAGGTGGCAAAACCTGGCTCTCCTGTGAGTAGAGAGTAGATATTACCCAGATCAGTCATGGTGGTGGTCTCTTGTGGCAGTGGATGAGGGACAAAAGACATACTGGGACAGGCGTACTTAATTCCTGTTGCAAGAAAGATTGGCTGAAATGGGCCACAATATGTAAGACTACAAATCTAGAAAAAAAATGGGAAGCCTAAACATTAAGTCATGTCATGTCTGTTCGTCCACCCACTGTACAGCGCTACGGAATTTGTTGGCGCTATATAAATAATAACATAATAATAATAAGTCATAGTGGGCTGCTGTACCTGGTTCCTAGGCTAATGCTGCAGAAGGTTCAACTTTAGAAGTTTGTGGCGGTCAAAAGATAAAGCTTGTCTGTATATATTTAGAGCATAGACCTTTCTCTCTACTTTCTTGCAGTCTGTTTAGATAACAAGGGTAGTCCATGTTGCAGAATGGGTTTGTATAACATGACCAGCCCATCATTGACATTGCACTCAGAATGAAAACACATAAAAAAAAGTGTACACACTGGCTTGGTTATTAGTGTTATTGACACATATATCAATAGAGAATATAGCTAAATCTCCTAAAGTACTAGTAGTGTTATGTCTTACACCTTCCAACATCCTGCTTCCCTTAACTTGGTAAACTCCATTATAGAAGATTCTCAATTCCAGAGCAAATAACAATCTTTAAACAACCATATGTCTAAGATGGACTGTGGGGAAGAAGCATGAAATTGGACAATAAAAACTTTGGTGGATGTGTTCAGCAGCTTCTCCAGTTAAGATAGACCATATTCTCCCATTTAAAGGACCTTGTAGCATGAACAGAATCAGCATGATTAGCATGTTTTCTGAGAAAGTGTCTGACTTCCAAGTTATATACATTTTGTGTAAATTAGTTTGAATTGAGGTTTTCAGAAATTCCAAATGAAACAATAGACAATTTCAAGAATATGACATAAGTGTACAACATATTAGTTGATAGACTTACCGTTATATGGAAACCAGAATTTCAAAAAGAATGCAATAACAAATTGGGATGCAATAAGATGCAATAACAAATTGAACAACTAGGGGATAAACTCACACAGATAAAGAAAGATAGTGAGAGGGGAAAAAGGTAGGAGGAAATGATAGTGGAAAGAGCTAAGGGAGGGAGTGACCATGTTCATGTGTAGAAAGGATCATGCAAAGAGACTTTAAGACACTAGTGAAACAAGTCAAGGGCCATCCAAGAGCACCTGCAAATCACCAAATGTTGTGGTCACCAGCCATAGAGCTCATATTGCAGTGTATGGCTGTGCGCAGCTCGAGGCACCAAATCTGAACTTCTCCATGGCAAGTTCCTCCATCCTGGTGAACCAAAGCCACAATGATGGTGGATCCAGTGTCATTAGACTGGAGGAATCAAGTGCTTGGCAGTATTTAGCATTCTAATAATGATAATTTTTTTTGTCTTAGCATGATGAAGAAAGTGGTCAGTAGGAAAGGGGGAGGGGATGCGAGGGCCAGTGCAAGGAGTTTTGGCTACAGGGCAGAAGACGCCCCTTTGCGTCTCTTGCCCCTCCCAGCCACTTTGTGTGCCTCTTTCTTCCCACCCCTATCTCCCCAGCCCCTTTGTATATCGCTTTCAACCCTTCCTCACCCCCTCTGTATGTCTGTTTCTTCCCTCCGGATCTCTGTGTGTCTCTTTGTCCCCTTGCACCATTTATGTGTCTCTTTCTTCCATTCCCTGCCCCTCTGTGTGTCACTATGGTGCCCCTCCCCGAGCCATTCTGTGCCTCTTTGTTGTCTGGCACCATAACAACTTCACTCCAATGAAGTGTAATGGTGCGCTTTGTGTTCTTTTAAGGTTTCCAAATTAGGGAGTTCTTTAGAAGATAGCTTCTTGATTTGGCTAATAATACCACACAAGGACAGCAATTTAGGGAGCTATCTGCTAAGAAAAACAACTAAAAGATCAAAATGAAGAAAAGGGTTTTCTTAATTTTGATCTTTCAGCTGTTTAGTAGATAACTCACTAAATGTGTACTCTTATGTGGGGTTGCCATATTTAAGGATACCAAATTTGCAAGCTGTTTAGCAGCTAGCTACTTTATTCGGTTTCCCCATATTTGGCTATAACAAGCTATGCTCATTTTAAAGAGAACACAATTCTATCTATACATTGTGCCAGCATATTTGCCAGCGAATGTATAGATTGTGAGAAAAAGTATTTAAAAAGAGGACTTTCTCTATCTAATAATTTATTCTGCATAGAGCCAAGATCACAAGAGACTGCAGGAGTAGCAGAGGATGAACCTGAGGTGGGTATTTGAAGACTAATTTCATGTACATATAACATAATCACTTAGTAATATTCATGAAACTTAGGCTCTATATCTCAAGCTCCATGCAGTCCTGCTGTGACATTCAGAAAGTCTTTGAGGTCAGTCATCCAAGCCAGGATAAAGTGGTCAACTGTAATTGCTGACATATAAAATTGGTTAGTGAACTACTTGAGCGAACCATTAAAACTTCAGTTATCTTCTCTGCAAAGTCAGCATAGTCATTCATCCTTCAGAGGTGGATTACAAGCTGTATAGATAGTTATAGCTAACAATCCGCTTCCCCCAAGTGTTAAAAGGGTTTTAACACTTACCTCTTTCCAGAGATCACTTGTTCCCCAGCTCTGTCTCCTTCTCTGATGTCACGATGATAGGGTAACCTAATGCGTATGCGAGGCTAGCTCCTCATACTTATTAGGATTTAAAGATGCTGGACGTCTTTTTGCAAAGCGCGAGGACATCCAACGTAGTTTCACGGAGTTAAACTCCATTAAAAGCCAGGAAGCACCTGGAAGACAACCACTAGAGGTGGAGTTAATCCTGCAGTATAATTAGTGCAGTTTCTATGAAACTGGAATGATTTACATTGCAGTATTAAGGGGATGGTAACAGGGACACTGTACCGAAACCAATTCAATGAGATGAAGTGGTTTGGGTGTCTATGGTGCTCCTTTAATAAACGCTGCTAAAAACTTTCCATGCTAAAAGATAACAGTTGAAAAAAAATAATAATCTTCTTTGATATACTTATTGTATTTTGCCATTTAAGTCTTAAACTTGCATGTCAGTTTTCAACTAACAACTCTACGTTTATTTATTATTATTGGTCTGTTTTATAGCGCCAGCTTATTCCACAGCGCTTTACAAAAAAAGGGGAATTTACCAAATGAGATAATAACAAAATTTAACAGGAACAATAGGTAGTTGTGAAGATACTGTATTAACATCACAATCTATTGACTGTTGTATGTAAAGTGCTGCCCAGCAGAGCGTACAATCCATATGCTCACAAAAGAAAATCAATTTATCACTATGAAGGTCACATTGGAACCATGATGTTTGTTTTTTTGATTGATTTCCTTCTGTGAGCATATGGATTCTACGTATTCTGTATACAGATGATAAAATATGTCAGTTTTGCTACCCTACTGTGGTGTCATGTGGGGCAAAGTCTGCATAAATAATTACTTTCTTTGCTCTGCTTTTCAAGTTTTGATATTTGGATATTTGGATTTTCGCGTAACCCGCCTGCCTGCAACCTTTCCTCACTGCTCCTTTACTTTTTCTTTCGTCTCCTTTTCTTCCTTCAGCTAGTTTGGTTTTAGTAAGCTGTTTGCCATCTATCCTTTTCTTATCATGGTTCAAGTAATTACATGCATGTCATGATATTGTTAGTTGATGTTCATCATTTTCCTCCACCCATTGTGACTGTAATTATTATTTCCCATTGTGACTGTAATTATTATTATACATATGTATATAGATACTGTTAAAACCATTGTTACAGGCGGAGGCTGCTAATACGGCTGTTCCAGATGGCATTCAGATAAGGTGGATTTGTTTTATATACAGACATAACACACAAGTTTTGTTCTTGGCAGCTTGACAAAAGTCAGCTCTCAGTGCACTAATCTCTGAATCTGTAATAGCAGTTTAGTATGCTGGCTTTTTCATATAGTTACCATACCTCCAACTGTTGGGAGGCATAAAAAAGGGATGATACTGAACAGGTGGCATGGCAGAGATTCCATAAACATCAATAGTGATGCCCAGCAGTAGTTGAGAACATAAAATGGACATATCACACAACCAACCAGCGCAGCCCTACAAGTCTCAAGGGACTCATGTTTATGGAAATGTTTCATTTATTTTGGTACCTTGAGATCCCAAATCTCAACTGCCATACCAAATCCAGGCATGGATGGATATACACATTATGTGCCTTTAAGCACAGAATGCATATGTGCCTTCTAACCTATTAGTATGATATCTGTATTGACCCTCAGTAACATTTCTGAATCAAAAACTAGCATAGCTCCGAATGTATGCTATTTTAAACACTTTCACTTTAAACACTTTAAACACTATGTTATTGTCCCTGGTAGATAAATTACAGGTTTGTATCACCTGTACATCTCAGGTTGGACTTTGAGAAACCCCCTGGTGGAATACCCTAGCATAGGGGCAGGCAACCTTCGGCACTCCAGATGTTGTGGACTACATCCCCCATAATGCTCTTACACCCAAAATGCTAGCAAAGCATCATGGGAGGTGTAGTCCAAAACATCTGGAGTGCCGAAGGTTGCCTATGCCTGCCTAGCATTTATGTGAGCAAATATTAACTGGATCCCAACATTATCCCAGGGCAGGGTGTTTAAATGAACCTCCATCTTTTGTGCTTGAACAAATTAAGTTACATCTCCATGTAAGCATTGCAGGAGTGACACCTGTCATGGAACGCACTGTGATTGGCTGACCTTGCCCGCATTTACAGACAAATTAAGGTTTTTCAATCTGGCATGGGTATGGAAATGCTTATGCTTGACTAAAGAGTTAATCATTGTACAACCATTCAGCCAGAGCACTGTAGGGTCTGCACTGTTTTCATTTTTCACCTGTGTTATTTTCTGCACAAAATCTTTATAATTTATTGTGATCAAATTAAAGAATTTTAGAGGGAGGTAAGGACTATTGGGAGGAAAGCTTTGGCAAGCTTGGGCAAGCTGCTATAAACGAAAGATATTACACTATCAACAAAGGTCAGCATAGTCAGAACTATGGTATTCCCAGTAGTAACATATGGATGTGAGAGCTGGACTATAAAGAATGTTGAGCGTCATATAATTGATGCCTTTGAACTGTGGCGTTGGCAAAAACTGCTTAGAATACCTTGGATTGTAAGAAGGTCCAATAAATCCGTACTACAGGAAATCAAGATAAACTGTTCACTGGAAGCTATGATCATGAGGCTAAAGCTCAAATATTTTGGCCATATAATGAGAAGGCAGGATTCTCTAGAGAAGACTATGATGCTGGGAAAGCTTGAAGGCACATGAAGAAGGGGACGACAGAGACTGAGATGGATAGATGAGGTCACAAGCCATGAACATGAAGTTGTTGGAGCTCAGAGGGGCAGCGACTGACAGATGTACCTGGTGTGCTATGGTCCATATGGTCACAGAGAGTCGGACACGACTGAACGACTAAACAACAACAACTACTATTGTATTTGTCAGGAATAGTGTATGTGGGATGAGAGGGAGATGGTTACGTTTTTTACTTTAGAACCATTTTCCACCCTGGGAGTTACCACACGGCATCGCTTTTTCCCATACTGTGTAGGGAAGTTATTTAATTAAAATGGTCATTTACATTGAGTATAATCTAGTCCTCATGATGTTTGGAATAATGGATCTCCTATCCCACTATTACTATTAACTTCCACTTACAGGGTTTTAAAAGGTGAAGAAAATGAAGGAACCAACTGCTAGACCCTTCCCCAGTATGAATTAACTTTCACATCCCACAGCACCTATGGAAGGAGATTGGACCATTTACCTGATCTGACCACCAGGTATTTCCCCCCATCCATACCCCCTCAAACCATTTGAAGAAAGAGGGGACTGCTATTTGCTACACCCATGTGAATACATTCTGTTAATCCCACGTTGTTTTGCTTCAGGGTGAGTGAATGCTATACAGTTCTCCAGGGCTAATTTGACATTTGGCACACATTCTGCCAGGCTGTTTGGCAATTTTAATGGTAGAGGACAGTTAGTGGGACCCTGATTGGGTGGATTAGGTGTTACAATTTATGACACAAAATGTCTGATAAATCTACATCACCATCTAGTGCAGCATTGGCAGGGAAGGTCCTGAGCTCCATTTAGAACATATCTTTATTATTTCCTCAGTAAACTCCTGTGCCAAAAGGAATGAAACCCTAAAGTGTTAGGAACACAACCTGTATTCCCAATGCTTTAAGTGCCCCTGTCCCTAGGTATATTCAGATTATAACCCCCTGTGTGCTGCAATATTAATTAAGTAAAAGTTTTACTTTGAAGCTCCCTTGGTGATGCTTACCTCTCCACCTTCCATGATGGCATGGACTCCTCTGCGATGGTCCAACCGAATGCTCCTCGTAGAGGTGCATTTTGGGATCTTATGTGCATGAGCAGCAGAGCACTGCACAAGCAACCAAAATTCCCCATAGGTAATCATTGAATTAGTGCTTTCCTATGGGGGATTTTGTATCACGGCAACGAGTAGTTTTAAGGGTCAGTGCAGCGGAAAGCGCCTCTAGTGGATGACAGCCACTGTGAGTGGATTTAACCATGCAATGTAAACAATGCAATTTCTTAAAAACCCATCATGTTTTACATTGCAGCGTTAAATGGGCAGGACCACTGCACCCAGACCACTTCATTGAGACGAAGTGGCTTTGGTGGTCTTTTAACTGCTGCAACGATCTGCCAGTGATGCCCTGGATGCATTGCACAAGGGAACTATTTACAATATATAAACTAATATATATATATATATATACTTAAAGTTTGTGCTTGCTAACAAATCATAATATTTGATATAGCACATTAATCTACTACCCTATAAAACATTGAGGCATACGTGTAAATATGTACCAACAATGTCAGTAGTAAGTGTTCAATTAAGAGTTAGATAAGTGAGAAAACATCTTGTGCTAGGAAGTATTAATACGCAACATGTTCAGCTAGCATTAATATTATACAGGATTTATTACGCAAGGTACCAGCGCAGAGCTCAGAAAGGATGCAATCAAGCTGTTTTATTGACACCTTTTATTGACTGATAGATAGGAAAGGATTACACAGTGACTTCATAAAGCTTGTATACACATGTACCTGGATTTTTTTTTTTTTTTGCAGAATATGAAATAAACATTGACTTACTGGAAACCTAGTTCTACATAATAAAAAGCCACAACCATCCTGCTTTATTCTGTACCTTTGTGTTTACTGGACCATAGACTGACACAAGGGGTTATGCTAACAGCACCAATTATGAAAGAAATGGTATGTCAGAATCGCAGTAACCTGTCATTTAGGCAGGAATCCCTTTATAGAACAACTAATATTCATTTTAATGCATCGCCGCAAATGACAAATACATACCGCAGGTGTGCGGAACATTCATTGTTATAATGCAATATATACATTCTGTACTACTGAAAGATCACTCTTCCGGCCCTGTATCAACACAATTATTGTCATGTGAAAGATAAATGTTAGCATGATCTTTACACTATTCAATTCAAAAGAATAGGGAGCTTGTAATACTGAGAACACTTTGGTGTAAAAAGAAACATATTTTACAGTCAGTTTCTTAAACAGTCCTGTAATGCCACATTCAGGAGAAGATAAGAAGATTTGTGAGCAGTCTGGTAGGTGGCCGTAGCCCTTTAAAGGCCAGATATCTGAGCACATCAACAATGCGTTGATCAACTCTCTGTCCCTGAAAGGGGTTAAACATTTGTAAAAAATAAACCTTATATAGAAAAAGAGCATTACAAAGACAATAAGATACCCTCAGGGGATTTTGCATCAAGCTGAATATTAACATGTCAGTTGATTTCATAGTCTGTCTGGCAGTATCTGCATCAAAGGTGGGAGACTTACAGACTTCTGTCTTTTGATGCAAATCTCTTATACATATGGACGCCACGCTTATTTAACTCTTCATGACCAAAGTGGTGTGCAACACATTTTCTGCCGAACCTCAAGTTACGGGCTTACCCATGAACTAGTAATGCTTATAAAAGTATTATCCAGGAAAGGGCAAGCAGTGGGGTAATCATTCCCTGGGCTATTCTAATTTAAATTTTTTTAGTTTTATAACTAGGAATTCCACATTTGGCCACAGGAGGCATCACAAATAGCATACTCAAGCAGAATTTACTATATTAAAGGGTTACTCAAACCCTTTTTGCCTATATGTGCCCCACCCACCCATTTATGATAATCTAATTTCTTGGTCCCCACCCCTTTACCCTTATTTTAACATAAATCTGTAAAATAAACAATAAACTTAGCTGGAGAATACCAGCACTGGGTATTGGTCTCCATGCTTGTCTGGCGTCACTCCTTCCCTCTCTGTGGTCCTATCAAATGCATTTCATAGAAAAGTATTTGAATGGACCGTTCTCACCGCCCTAGACTGTATGCACACACTCTGGGCCATAGAGGGAAAACAAGTGGAGGGACCCTTCAGAACTGAAACCTATAACATAATTAAATAGACACTATATTTACTCATATCTTTTTACTTACAACCCTCCCCTCCAGAAAAATAATCTTTGTGTTTCTAAACTACTGCAAATATTTTTCTCCGCACAATAAAACCTGGTGATGCGCTGCCCCAAGTGCTCCACTTGACCAGAGTATAATTTTGTGAAGTCTATTCTATATTAGCTTGAGTTGTTATACAACTAGGCCAATGATTTAGTTTTCCTTTTTTGGAGGAAAGTTGTCAGACTGCATATATCATTATCTGTATAGAATAAAGAGGCTTTGTCACTGTCACATGGGATCCCTTCCTCTAGCCCCCTCTCCTTTTCTGGCTCTGGAACCGGTGCAGGTTCCCGTTATTATAGTTGTTCCTGTCTAAATGAGTTTTCTTTCTCGGTGCCTTCATTTTAAAGTTTGTCTGTCCTTCTTTGGGCATGTACGTGAAATCTCGCACAAGCCCTGCACACCAACGGCTTTCACAGACCTTATTTAACTCTCGAGATTGCGCAGGAATTAACACTGAGAATCAGTGTTGCACCACTGGATAGAGGTAAGTATAAACAAAAAAATGACAAAGTTTGACTGAAGCTTTGAAAACTTGTCAACCTGCCGGCTATACACAAGGAAAAGTAGTCCCAACTTTACCTTATGTATAATTAAACAAATACGTGTGGGGGGATTTGGCACAAAAAAAGTGACATATTTAAAGGGTTAAGCTTCCATATACCAAATAATAGCAATTACAATGTTAGACATTACTAATGTAAACAGATAAAACATTGGGCTTTGGTAATTATTTTACATTAATGAAAAAAAATATCTATACAGACATTGTAATGTATCAACTGGATACAAAATCCCTTAATTTCTAAATATCAGAAAAAAACTTAACGTAAAATATTTACGCTATTGAGGGGCTGCTTTCCAGCCTAATTATAAATCAGGACTTAACATACCGTATCTACTGAATTGCTGTTTAACCTCATTTGATGCTTGCTGTTATAAAGATGTATGAAAAAAAGCATACTTTAAAAAAATTCCGAGAAGATTCCTGATTAGTAATTAAAAAAAAAAAAAATTTCAGGAGAAAAAAAAAAGCATCTCTACAAGCAAAAAAAAATTAAAATAATATAAAAATGCTCTTATTGATATGTGCTGTATAAGAGAGACAATTCTATTTCCAGTCTACTTATTTAGATACCTTATTCTCAATCTATTACTGTTAACTTTCAATTTACCATGTTTAATATAGTTCCACCTTTTCTATAATTGTTGTTTATTCTCTCATCTTTTCTAAGTTAAAGGGACACTCTGCTCCCCAAATATAAAATTACTATTTAGCAGATATGCCCTAATGAATACATACATTTAATTATGCTTTTCTTCATTAGGGGTATATCTAAAAAACAACTTGTAAAAACTGCAGATCTTTTTTCTGCAATCTTTGCAAGCCCCCCCTTTATCTGCAGACTTCCTGTGGCTGTCAAATACCAGATTTCCCAATGCAGCTCACAGAGATGTATTTGCAGGACAAGTGCTCTGGGCAATTGCCTGCCTCTTGAGTTTAGCTCAACTGAACTAAACATACAGGAAGTAACTCGATACATTGTCTGATTGACAGCCAGGGGGGTGTGACAAGGTTAATTTATAAAATTGCCAATTCTTATAAAAAAATCTGCACTTTTTGTAAAATTTAAAACGTGGGCACACTTTTCACACATAAAACACTTCAGCATGTTAAAGTGCTTTCTGTGTCTGGAATGTTCCTTTTAATGGAGAGATTTATTCATTCAAACACATTCTATATAAACAAACTGAGTGGGTTCAACTACAAACAAAATCTACAGGCTTCATATTTTATTAAAGGGACACTGTCATGGTGTGGACAACTTTGCATCGGTTCAATTAGCATTTTCATTTGGTGTAAATACATCTGTATCTTTTACCTTAATCTGAAACTCCTCCGTACTCGCTCTATTGAATTACAGCTCTGTTTTTAGAGTAACAAGACACGTAAAGTGTACATTATTGACATCAATCGGTGTTACACAAATGAGCACATGCTGTATTACTTAATGCAAATCGTGTCTTCAATCGTGACAGTTCCCTTTAAATAAGAATTTGTCAACTAAATATTTTACTGTACATCCTAGGGCAGGGTTAGACAACCTTTCAGCACTCCAGATGTTGTGGACTACTTCTCCCATAATGCTCTTATAGCCATAATTGAGGCACAGCATCAGGAGAGATGTAGTACACATCATTAGTGCCAAAGGTTGCCTGCCCAATTGTCCTAGGGCATCGATGATTAGATATCCTCTTAAACTAGGAACACACACTAAAAATATTTATTAGAAGGATAAATTCAAATAATTGCTTCTCTGCAAGCTGTATTTAATAAGCATCCCCAGTTAAAGATGACATATAATCACCTCAGTGTAAATAGGTGATGAGAGCTTCAGCAAATTTGATAAATTATTCTAACTGCCCAGCAGTAGTACGACATGCTTCTTGCTATACTCTGTACAGAACCTCAGCTGTTCCACATGCATTTTATCATATAAGTGATAATCAATCTTTCCCTACCTGCATGCGCATCACTCTGCAAACAGAGATCCCTCCTATACAGAGCAATGACATAGACCCACTGCTAAACCCTAAGCACCCAACACAAGGTAAATGAACTTGTGAAACTATTCGAGACTGACGGTTTTATGAGCAGATAAGAGAGAAACAAATTCTATACTATAAAACAGTATATTGGGTGACAGTGGAAATGGTAAGTGTAAAATGCACTGAGGTCAGGCTGCAACCTGAGCACAAATGGAGCAGATTTTGCTGTCCGGCAACAAACTCCATTTGTTTTATCTATAAAAAAATTAACGAGAGATAGAATAAATAGACTGGGTTTTTTAAACCCCTTCCCTGCCATAGCATCGTGCATTGTTCTGCAAAAACAATGAAATAACGTGTGCAGAAAATTATGGCAGAACAAAACAATTAAGAGACTTGTTATAAAAAAAATAAAAAAAAATACATTAGTCAATAGAGCATAAAATGTTTACATATTCTATTGTTTGTTTGTTTTTTTGCTTGGTTCTTTTTTTAAGACAGTTTTAACATTTTAGTAACACATTTGCAATCTGTGTTTTGTACCAATGCAAAATTGTTTCCAAATACAGGGATGAGTAGGGGTAGGTGTAAATACAGTGTGTCAAAGGTTTCACCCAACTGATAAACCTTTGTTAACAGTCGAAGCACCACAGCTTTGAAAGATATGGGTTAATAAACTTCACTGAGATGGGACAAAAGGTTCTTGTATGGATGAAATTAGAATTTTCACCGATCCCTACGCTAGACATCTTCTTCTTGACTGGCTGCTCATTTTTAATGTATTTAAATAATTCACTTTTTGTAACTGGCCTTTTATTTTTTAAACACTGACCCCCAAAAATTGAATATGTCATACATCCAGTTTTATACTCTGTTCATTAATGTAGATATTAATTTTATGAATGATCCACTTTAAAGGTGGCTGTGCGGGTAAAGATAGCAGAAACTCTGGGCTAGATAAACATTAATATCCGATATCCTGGCATTTTTGGTTAACATTTGGATAATTGATAAAGTGCTATCCTGAAACATTTGGGGATTTTTATAAAGTGCAAATCATAACATTCACAGCTCTGATGGCATTAGAAATCTGCTGTATATCTAAATAAATGCACAACAGCATGATGTGTGAATTAAAACTTCTACAGATCCTATCAGATTTTACAAATAATTTGACATATGTGTAATCACCAAACTGGTTATATCATTTGGAAACAAATCACAAACTGGGCCTCAATGGTTGCACTAGAATCCTTTTCCAATTAAGTGTTTTCCAGTTCCAGTACTTTAGCAATTTATGATCATATCTCCACTTTTCCTGTTTTAGTGAGTAAAATATAACAGCACAGGAATCTGATATATTCTTCCTGCTCGATGGGATGTATCCTAGATTTTGTTAGTCTTCAATGTAGAGTCATTTCCTGAAAACACTTTACTAAAGGGAAAATTGTTGGGAATTCAAAGGGTGTTCTAAATTTAATACCAAAGTAGCCAAACTGGAAAATTTCTCCAAGTCAACTATGCTTCAAATTCAGCTACTTTGGCTTAAAAGTTAACCTGTCATGCCCAACAGTACTTTTGCTCTTAATAAATAGCATCAAATTCCATCTATACCTAGTCATATTGAAAAAAACTGATTTTTCTCCTGACTCTCGATTCCTCGTGAGACACTCAATGCAGAGGAATTGAGAGTCATGGAGAGCAGATAAGACCTCCCAATTAATGTCCCTCTGGTCTCCACCCATAACAACCACATACCTGTTTAAAAATAGGCATGTACCTTTTTTTTATGAATGGAGAACTACTGATTGGCTTAGAGTGTCATCTGACCACCAAGTCAATCAGCTTCGCCCCTGGAAAGAATCATCAAGTGAACAAGGACTACATTCTGTCCACACCGATTTCAATTTGATAACTGTTCATTTTAATTTTTTTCTCTGGAATCCAGATGTTTGTTTTTAGTTCAGTTAATTTGGCCTAACATGTGAAATTCACTTAAAATTCCCAAATAATCCACACTCTAGGGACAGTCTGTATGTGAATGAAAACACGCATGCTGTTTTCTGGAATTATCAAAATGCATTACACTTAAATCTCATAAAAGTTGTTTTGTTTTCTTTTTTAAAATTTGGTTCTTTAACCTTGGTAAACCTTGCAATTATCAATAAATGCTGGATGTTTCCAAGGATCATTTAGGGGGAAAAAACGATTTATACAGGGTATTACTAAGACTTTTGGCCACTTAGATGCTTACAGCCAGGGAGTGATTTGAAACATATGCCAAGTATGAAAAAATATTCATCCACTAATCAGTACACTATGTGACGGACTCTGTTATTCTAAGCTTAGCTCTGTATTACATAATGTATGGTGTACAGTTTAGACTTTTCAATTAGAATGAATACTTTAAAAACTACATTGTGCATTGCTCTGGAGAGGCTAATGCCAGTCTATGAGCTTCCAGTCATTGTGTTCTGTGCTCATTTGTCAGCCCAGAGCTGCTTTTTAATCTACGGCCAAACAGCTACCGTAAAAAGGGTCCATGTCGGTCCAGCATAAAGAAAAACTCTTGCGCAGACTCAGTTTATTGGCTGTGGTGGAGGACGAGAGGGTGGTGGCCCAGGGGGCAATCTTGCAGGTGGAGGACCTGGTGGAGGCTGCCGCTGTGGAGGCTGCTTTGGCATGGTGCTTGGTGGAGTGCTTCTAACAGGAGGCTTGTAGATGTTTTGAGTATTCTCTGCTTTAACCCTTGTAAAATTAATGCAACGCCCCTGTAAAGAAAGACAACAATATACAATTCATAACTGGGTACGACCAATCAAAAATCTAATTATCTGAAATACAGGAGCATATTATTCAAAGATTGATAATGTTTCCTGAAAGCTTATGAAATGTCATTTCTATGCTGTATAGTGGAGCGTAATTACAATGTCTACAGGACATGTGCCAGGTTTAGTCAGGTAATGTGTATATATGCTCGTATACCATCACTTTTCTTATCCTGTTAGAATTGCAGGACAGATAATGCTCAACTATTTCTTCACTTACCATTTATGCAAAAGAATTTACAAAATTGTTAATTGTTTAGGTACTCTTAACATTCAGTAAAAAAAGAATCAAACTGTTTAATTCTGATAAATATATTTGCTAGTTATACTTCCTATGTTTCAACTTAATATTACACGTCTTTGTTTGATATACTGTTAACTTTCATCTTTACCTCTCTCTATGCTCCAATACTATCTGTCACCACGCAGAGCTCTATTCTGTCCCTCTGCATATAAACTGTAGGTGGTGTGCCCCCAACCACATCACCGTTAGCACACTGACTACATTACAGGGATTATTTGCATTGTGTCCACATGCATTATTTTTTTGATTTGGGTGACATTTGAGATAGCAGCATTCCCACAAATGCAATTAGGTTCCTTACAAATACTCACATAAGTTGGGTATCCAACTATTTTTTTTTTTTCTGTTTGATATTGATTCACTTATTTTATGGGACAAATAGGTATTCTACTATTATGATAATAGCCTCCATTTAATATTTCGGGGTGAGCTATTCATTTTTTGTTTTTAAATATTCAAATATCAAACAATATATCATATATAAAAACTATCAACATATTAAAATATTTAAAAAAATATTAACATATTTTAAAATAGGGCTTGACAAATCAGAGGCGCAAGGTCGCCATAGCAATTAGGAATTTTGTCGTGGTCCCTGGGTGTTTGTCAGCCCTGGCCACCTTTGGGCTCCCCCTCCCCCCAAAGTGGGCGGCTGTGAGCAGCAGAGGTGGGTTGCTTCTTGCTCTGCTCCATCGGTCGTCCTGCTGTGATGCTGGGAGATGACATCACTCAGGCCCCAGCATCACTAAACAGCACAAAGGAGCAGAGCAAGAAGAGCAGAAAGATGACAGCAGTCACACTGGACCCCAAGAAAAGGATCAACTTCAGCTCTCTCAAAGATAGGGAGACTGTGAGGACTTAAATTGAATTAAAACCCATAATAATCATTGGTGAGACTGTGAGAGAATGTGTGTGTCTGTTAATAGGTGTGTGTGTGTCTGTGAGTGTGCGTATAAAAAGTTATTGTCTACATTAAAATGACTGCAGGGACAGGTTTTGAGTTAATATAATTTGCTTTTTAGTGGGAAAAATTACACGGTACAATAAAATACAACATATTTTTTAAAACTGTATTAAAACACTGGTTGAATAATTGGAGGCCAACTATTTAAAAAAAAAAAAAAAACACTAGTTACCTAATGTCTTAATTTACTTAAAATATATTACTTATAAATACCAAGCTAGGTTGCTACATAGTTTAATGCGTACTAAATATGGGTTATTGCATAGTTTGATACAGAGTATTGTGATGAACACAGAAAAAGGTAAATGAGCAGGTTTTAGTTCTTGCTGTAAAACAATAATAAAAACACAAAAGTTGGAACATTTCTGTGTTCACGCAAATCCATTTCTTTTTCTACTGAAACCTTACAACAAATTAATATTCCTTAGGGCTATTTCCCTCTGGCCACCCTTCCAGTTTAATATGTCAGGATCTGAGTTGGCAGGAAGTTGGGGTGTATTCTCCCTGTGTATTCGCTATTCCTGTCACAGTTCATTAGCTGCTGCTATAGTCCTCAGAGCCAACTCCAAAATACCCTAAAGCAAGATACTAAAAATCAGTGGTTGATGGACCTGTTTGTCACCACGAGTTATCAAACCAGTGATTAACCCAATCTACTCTCTCTAAAAGGCTGATAAAATACCAACCCGGAGTTAAGTTGTGTATTAGTTTTTTTAATTTTTGTTTTTAGCTGTGTTTCTCTTCCTTCTGTCATTGACACACAAAACATACTACTAGATTATAACACAACAAAATCAGCACCTTCAGGCCTTTTGTGCCTAATATATATAATATCAGCTAGGCTAAGTGTATTATTTTTATAGAATTTACAGTGCTATAAAATTTGTTTGTGCATCGTGAAAAATAAACACATAACATACTTCATATATAATAATTAGTGTCTCTGACACTTCAAACGTATCTTTCTCCTATTGTTTCTTTTTCCCTCACAGAATCTGCTCTTTTCTTCATTTCTGATGTATTTCTCTTAAAAACATAAGACAAAGTAGAAACTACTTTGTCTTATGTATTTTTCATACGCTCGACAAACTTGACAAAGGGTGGAGCTTAACTCAACTTCCTTTGCTAAGGTGAAGGCAAGTCTTAGGAGGTGATAGAGCCACTTTAAGGAACATGTTAGATATATTGTTAGAAGAAACTCTGTAGAAGTTATCCTCCTGCCCAATGCAACTTTACAACAGACAAAAAAAGTTACTCTGCATCATTTCTAGTTTTTATTTTTTGCTTAATTTACTAGCTGGGCTTGGATTCTATCTTGGTTTACATATCTTGTTTTGAGTTTATTTCCTCACGGGTGTGGGCAGTCCTAAAATAACATTTGGACATATGGGAGATGAAATAGTCCAACAGGTATTTTGGGGTTTTGTGCGTGCTGGGGAAATAAAATATTTAAATATATATTAATAAGACGTATGGTAACGTGATCCAAACACATTTTGTGGACAAGTATTCCCCCCCCCCCATTCTGCAGCACAGTTGGAAATGGCTTCAAACTGGATTTTGTTTTCCTTCTTTTGGATTAACAGAAGAAACAAAGATGCGTGAAAGATTATATATGATGTACATCAGTCTATTACTATGTAACTATATTTCCAATGACCCATCACATTGTTGCAGGTTTCCCCTTGGCAGACAATGACAATAACACACCGTGACACCTGGGTGTGAAAGTGGCAAGATCTGTTTATTATGTATCTATCCTTTCTATTTTTCCAATTTGTTGTATTTTAATAAAGTTGTGTTACGTGTTATACGTGGGTATTTTGTTAACATCTTAGCACTGACACATGATTACATTGATTTTTTGGTCTGTTGAATTTAAGGCTGGAAGTTTAACTTGCGTGCTGCAGTCACATTGTATAAGTCTAGAGCATGCTCCAGGATTTATTTTCACCTTTGCTGCATGTCTCTGTTTATTTCATATTTGTTTCTGCTTATTGCATTTACTCTTCCTGATTAAAACGATCAAGGTTGTCTTTCCAAGAATTTTTTTTGCCCATAATTATTTAATTATTATTATTATTATTATTATTATTATTTAAATAGAGCCAACAACCCAGCAGTGCTGGTTACATGGAGCAAAGGTTACAGAAGACAAAATTATCTTGACAAACAGAAGTAGACGGACATAATTCTGAGACTTTTTTCTGCAAGTTTTCATTCTAAAAAGGAAAGAGGCAGATGGGAGACAAAAGAAATGTGCGTGCTAGACTGTAGATAGTATGGGTTCTGGGTTAAGTTAAATGATTAATGAGCTTCTTTACATAAATTACATGTGAAGAAGAATTTGAAGATGGAGAAAGAGCGAGTCAGAGACTACCTGGAAGAGAGTTCCATTGATATGTGGCAGCTTGGGTTATGCTACTCGGGCTAACCTTTCAAGATCTGAGCATGCAGACCTTAACTTTGGTGTAATAGATACTGATTAATAAGAGGAATACATGTTCCTGGTGGTGTGAATCTTCTCCTTGAAATAAGTGGTAAAGTCATAGGCAATAGCGGTGGGTGAAGTATAAACATAGTGGGTAGTTCTACCCCAGAATTTGATACTGTAACTTCACTTGTTGGACTCTGTCCATTAAACCCCATTTTCTTACCTCCTGATTGAATGAGAGTTCAACACCTTAAACCGGGGTTCTCCAAACTCTGACCCTCCAGATGTTGCTAGACTACAACTCCTTTAATTCCTTGAATGAAATGTATAGCCAGAGAATCATGGGTGTTGTAGTTCAGCAACATCTGGAGGGCCAGAGTTTGGACCACCCTGCCTTAAAGCTACATATACACAAATTTGGGAAACACTGGCTTTAACCCCTTAAGGACACATGACATGTGTGACCCCAAACAAATTGATTTGAGGCCTCACAAATTTTGAGCAGAGAGATTAGTGCTAAACAAAGACTAATACTATTTGACATATCAAGTTGTAAGGACACAAATGATACGTTAAACAGTAGACAGACGAGTTATGTAGGTTAAAAAAAACAAGTCAACAATATGTACAACCAGTCTCACATCTGTTTCTGCTGTAAAAGTAAGAGTGAATCCAAGTGTGAAGCATTTCCAGTTTTGGAGAAAAAAAGGAGACAAATATTTATTCTTAACTTCGATCAACAGGTCGTCAACACCATGTACATATGGAATATGCCTTTCTCACCACACATGCAGGTCATTTTCACAACACATATAGAATTCACATAACTCGATATAGAAGACTGTGTATATGCACATTATTTATATTTAAATCAACTGTTCACTCTTACTTTATCTCCTGCCTGGGGTCTCATCAGCGACACTTGGTCATACCCTCTTCGTAGCAGTGCCCAAAGTGCATCAAGTTTGCCCTGCAAAGGAACAAGAGATCAAGGTCTGTTCTATCACAAATTTTCTGAGGATCAACAAATAAGTGCAACATTTACCTTGATTGGGCTGTACCATTTCCTCTCTTGTGGACTTCTTCTGGTTGAGCTCTTCTTTGGTTTGGGCTCCCAAGGTTCGTATTCTTGCTCTGGTAGCTTTATAACAGCATTTTTAGGCTTTTCTAGCTTTGCACCCTCCTCAGTCGAGCCCTTATCCCCCCATCTCACCTACAATAGAAAATAATTAGTGAACTAGAGAATAACTGACAGAAACATTACATATGTTTTACATACATATATGATTTTTTTCATCCTCTCCAAGGTTGTGCTGATTACTTGTCTGATTTTACAGTGTACATTGATGGGTCCGGCAACCAAAACACATAGACCCAAAAATAATGCCTTTCCTTCTATATTATGGTTAAGGTATTTTCCCATCACAGCCTGATTATTACCTCCATTCTTTTAATGCCACCAACACCTCTTCCTCCATAATAAGATGCATCCACTGTTGGCCACTTTTTCTTGGGCAGCCCGTCTTCATCATCGGATTCCTTCAATATAAATTATAGTTCTTTTTTATGAGTGATAAAATAAAACACAAGTTAAAACAGTTTTGATTTGTATCATTTTCATATTTTATCTTTATTTATCTGTATTTCCTAGGGAGACATCAAAGTGGCCACTCTTTAGATGGCCACTGGAGGTGCTTCCTGGCTCAGGGCACAGTAAGCAGCCCTGCCGTTCAGCGTCTCAATTCTCTGCATGGGGATGCTGAATTTTCCTCATAGAAATGCATTGATTTAATGCATCTTTATGAGGAGGTCCTGATTGGCAAAAACGGCATTTGGCCCCGCCCCCGTGCCAATTTTAGCCAATCCGATGTTTTCCCTATGGGAAAGCTAAAGATTGGCTAAAAATCGCAGACCCGTGCGGCGCTGGAAATAAGGTGAGTTTTTTTCCTAAATGGTGGGTTTAGCACTATAAGGTCAGGAATACATGTTTGTGTTCCCGACCCTATAGTGATCCTTTTAACATAGCCCACGATAACATACTGCACCCACATTTCTGTAATAGCAATCTTCAAAATAACACAGCGTTATTTGCTAAAGTCCGAATGCCCAGTACCGAATAGGGCAAAACTACCCGCTTGCATTCTAAACTGCAAAATTCCAACACTATTTAACAATGTTCATATTTTGTAAATCAGTCCCCAAATGGGCCTGAATTTGGTCTGGATTTAGCCAAATCAAATGTGGAAATGTAGACTGACGCTTCAAATTCAGTTCCAGATCTTTTAAATATCCAAACAATTTGCCTGCAGGCACAGAGTGGTGGCATGGGATTATATCCCTGGCTCTTTAATCATGGGGCCTTTCTAGTGTTTGGGGGGCATAGGAAGGTGAACTACCTCCCTTATAGTAATATGTAGGTCTTATTGACTTCCATAGGCTTTTTATTTAATTCTAATTATTTAATGTGGCGGATGACTAGCAAGTGCTGACCAGCCGCCACATATTTAACCCTTGCATTATTGAGGGTTATTTTACTATTTGACTGGCTTTTAGTACTGAAAATGATCATTCACTTCCAAAAAGTGAATGTGCATGCTGGATGTTTTCAGTCCCTATTCAGTTTAAAATTGGTGATTTGTTGAATCTTGATCTAGACACCAAAATCATACAAGCGATCGATGCAGATTTGCTCGAGCTAACGGAATTCAGACCATATTTGGCTTTACCAAATGCGAGAATTGCCACTGTATTCGGTATTCTGTCATTTTCACAAGATTGACAATGTTCAAGGCTCACCTGACATGTACTCTTATCTACTGGACAACACTGAGCTATTTTTTAACAAATGGTGATCATACAATAAGAACATATTTTGAATACATTTCATTGTTAAGGGTCTATTCACTAAACTCCAAATTGTAGAAAAGTTACATAGTTACACAGCTGAAAAGAGACTTGCGTCCATCAAGTTCAGCCTTCCTCACATATGCTTTTGCTGTTGATCCAAAAGAAGGCAAAAAACCTCATCTGAAGCGCTTCCAATTTTGCAACAAACTAGGAAACAATTCCTTCTTGACCCCAAAATCCCCAGCAGTCAGATGTCTCCTTGGATCAAGCAGCTATTACCCCACTAATTAGAAATTAAATCCCTGTATGTTATGTTTTTGCAATTTTTTAACCAATTGCAGTTTAAACATCTGTATAGACTCTGACAAAATCACCTCTTCAGGCAGAGGATTCCATATCCTTATTGCTCTTACTGTAAAAAAAAAAAAACATTTCTTTGCCTTAGATGAAATCTCCTTTCTTCCAGCCTAAATGTGTGACCTTGTGTCCTATGTATAGCCGTTTATAAATAGATTTCCAGATAAAGGTTTGTACTGGCCCCAAATATATTTGTATAATGTTATCATATCCCCTCTGAGGCGCCGTTTTTCTAAACTAAAGAGATTTCCTTTTTTTAACCTTTCTTCGTAACTAAAATGCTCCATTCCTTTTATCAATTTTGTAGCTCGTCTCTGCACTTTTTCTAGTGCCATGATATCTTTCTTTAGAACAGGTGCCCGAAATTGCACAGCATATTCATGGTGTGGTCTTAACAGTGATTTATAAAGAGGCAAAATTATATTTTCATCCCGAGAATTTATGCCCCTATTTATACATGACAAAACCTTAGCAACTGCAGATTGACATTGCATATTTCTGCCTAATTTGTTGTCTATAACAATTCCCAAATCCTTATCATGTGTGGTTATCCCTAGTTCACTACCATTTAGGGTGCTTGTGCATTCTTTTTTTTTTTTTATTCTTTTTTTTTTTTATTCAAGATAGGCTTTTATTCAAAACATTTTGCATACATAAACAGTGGGCTTGTTTCAACATAAGCTGTTGTACAATAATATTGCAGAATTACAGTGCAGTAAAGTCAGTCGTGATAGCAATAATATAATTACAAGTCTGGAAACCAACCCATTCATCAAGAGTACTACAGGTGTCATATCTGTATACCGGCGTTTATAATAAAGGGTGCGAATGTAATGCAGTTAAATATGACATACTGTGACATTGCCGACAGATATTACAAAATAAGTGGGCATTTTTATGAAGATGTGCTTAATTGACTCAAGAGTAACGAGTATATTATATATGTAAGTCTATCAGTGCTAACTTTAAAGGGACACTATAGTCACCTGAACAACTACAGCTTAATGTATTTGTTCAGGTGAGATCTATAGCTCCCTGCAGGCAATCTAATGTAAACACTGTATTTTTACATTGATTGATAGGAATACCTCCAGTGGCCGTCACTCAGACAGCCACCAGAGGGACTTCCTATCATGCAGGGCCCTAAAAAGGCCCTGTACACGTCAGACGTATTGAAATACGTCTGACGTGTTCAGGAGAGAGAAGGCACTGTGTGCGCGCCTTCTCTCTCCAGCCTGTCAGCAGAGGAGGGGGGCAGGCAAAGACCGCGAGCTGTCAGTCAGCTCAGCTCGCGGCCGTGCACACCGCGCGCATGCGCGGTAGTGCGCTCAGGACTTCAGAGGGGGGCATGAATGCCGCCCTCTGAAGTATGTGCGCATGTGTGGCGAAGCCGCGCATGCGCACAAGGGAGCAATGACGCTTCCAAATGGAAGCGTCTGATTGCTCCCTGCTCGCGCCCGCCTATTTCATCATTTTGACGAAATA
The DNA here is from genome assembly GCF_036172605.1 of Pelobates fuscus. Classification (NCBI taxonomy): domain Eukaryota; kingdom Metazoa; phylum Chordata; class Amphibia; order Anura; family Pelobatidae; genus Pelobates; species Pelobates fuscus. The sequence goes on along the minus strand of NC_086326.1, from coordinate 105,288,570 downwards.
GGGGGCGCGGCTTCACGAGGCTCCCGGCGCTGGAACCAGGTGAGTAATTTCGGCTGCCTGGAGAGTCCCTTTAAGTATTTAAATTAATACTAATATAAGTACAGCAGGCTTAGTAGTGCATGTCTTATAAAGATAACGAATAGTCGGTATGGGGAAGTATGTAGAAAAATTGCATGGTTGCAACTGTGCATCAGGCCCACCTGCTATCCAAGTTGTATGAGCTATGTGCGTTTTCAGGTTAACCTTTAAAGGAGAGTGTCAGCCCACAGTGTTTCGCTTAGGTATGTCTGATTGTTCATTTTCCTTTGCTCTATCCTATTTCCTGTGTGTTTTCCTGCAATTATAAAGGGGATATTCCAAAAAAACTAAATCAATTTACAGGGTTACAGTTATGAACGTGCGGGAAGAAGAATGCAGCGAAGAAGAAGCAGCTCTTCTGTTTATCTCCGCCTGGGAGCCCCTGGGTTCTTATGATTTATCTTGTGGCAAAAACGGTGTCATTAACTATGGCGTATGGCCTACTCCATTCTACTGTTAGGCTTATGTAGCCATAGCCCAGACTCCATATTAAGTTTGTACCAAGTATAACTCCCTCTAGCGCTCCAGGTAATCATGATGTGATAGAATAAGAGAAGGGGAAATAAAAAAGGAGGGATGGGTGCCCTCGGGATTGTGGAGGGGCCTGTGGGATAGGGCCCTACGTGAAGATCCCCGGTTAGGTCCTCTTGTGAACCCTAGGGATCTTGGTCCAAGCACGTGCGGCCAGGTTATATGAATAAAAAAACACAACTAAGTAATTAAGGAAATAAAATTTAAGTAAGTAGAAATAACTTCCTGCTTTAGGTGGGAGCACTGCCCAGTGCATCAACATCAGGCACCCGTGGGTGCCAACGTATACATTAACACCCGGCTCCGGGTAAAGCCCCCCCATGAGCTTGTCAGTATAGCGGGCACTCGAGGTACCCCCAGTCCATGAGACCCCCCTCTCCTAGAGTCCACTAACTGGGCGGCCTCTGCACCTCCACTGTCCCGGTGGAGTCTCAATAAGTAAGACAGGGTGCCTCCGTGGGCCCCCTCCATCGCCGGCCACTGCTCCTAAGCTTAGTCCATGCGGCCCCGCGGCCACCGGTCCACCGCAACCCCCCACAGACCAGCACGGCCGGGCTCGCAGCAACGGGAAGCAACATTCTCCAGGTCTCCGGATCTCCTAGAGATGGAGGTCACTCCTGTCCTACCCGAGACAGTCTGGTAGCCATGATGCCACTGCATGTCGGAAGTCCTCTTGGCGCTCCTGAGTGATTTCTGGGCGGACTCCTGGGTGAGTGTGTTAGGAGTCGTTTAATCCGTTCCGTGACAAGGCAAGTAGGGTGCTCCACAATGTATGTCTTGTCTCCCTTGTAGGGGCTGAGTACATACTGGCAGAGCTGCATCCAACATCCCGCAATCGCAGGCTGGTAACCACAAGCCTGTATGTGAAAACTTGCATCTTCAAAACAGGAAACCATTTAAACAATTTAACAGGTGACCGGGATGACCCCCCCGGTTCTGGGGGGGTGCGGGGCCGCAGCGTGTTCTCTCCGGTCGCCTCTTGCATGTTAGGAGAGACAGGCGCTTTCATATCATGCTTGTTCACTGAGCATGTGCAGAGTACTTCCAGGCACAGCAATAGGCCTCAGGTTCATGCCATCATGTAGGCCCGAGTTTTCAGCTTCCTCACTTTTGTAAGATCTGCAGCCGCCGGTTGGTCTCTTTGTGATGCTGGCAGGTTACTCTATTCATATATCTTATTTTGAAGGGTTAATAGTCAGTTTGTGGGCAGAAAATCCGTGTTTATTCAGGCTTAGGACCAGAGCTGCATGAGATGGCTTCCTTTCAGCTCCACGGTCCGGCCCCGCCCCCTGCTTGTGCATTCTTAACCCCCAAAGTGCATAACTTTGCATTTCTCTACGTTAATGGGAATGGCAAAATTAGATTAAAAAAGCTGAAAAGGAAATATTAAAAAATCAGCTTTAGCTAAGGCTATTTTAGTCTAAAGCTTGTCATTGTAATTTCAGCTCACTGTGATTTAATAGCTGAGAATCAACACATGAAGCTGTAGCCTATATACCACTAGCTGAGAATTAACACATGAAGGTATAGCCCATATACCAATAGCTGAGAATTAACACAGGAAGGTATAGCCCATATACCAATAGCTGAGAATTAACACATGAAGATATAGCCCATACACCAATAGCTGTGAATTAACACATGAAGGTATAGCCCATACACCAGTAGCTACAAATGTATAGCATGAAGGTATAGCCCATATACGAATAGCTGAGAATTAACATATGAAGGTATAGCCCATACACCAATAGCTGTGAATTAACACATGAAGATATAGCCCATACACCAATAGCTGTGAATTAACACATGAAGATATAGCCCATACACCAATAGCTGTGAATTAACACATGAAGATATAGCCCATACACCAATAGCTGTGAATTAACACATGAAGGTATAGCCCACATACCAATAGCTACAAATGTATAGCATGAAGGTATAGCCCATTCACCAATAGCTGAGAATTAACACATGAAGGTATAGCACATATACCAATAGCTACGAAGGTATAGCATGAAGGTATAGCTCATACAACAATAGCTAAGAATTAAGACATATAGGTATAGTCCATATACCAATAGCTAAGAATTAACACAGGAAGGTATAGTCCATATACCAATAGCTGAGAAGGTATAGCATGAAGGTATATCCCATATACCAATAGCTAAGAAGGTATAGCATGAAGGAATAGCCCATATACCAATAGCTAAGAATGAACACATTTAGGTTTAGTCCATATACCAATAGCTAAGAATGAACACATTTAGATATAGTTCATATACCAATAGCTAAGAATTAACACATGAAAGTATAGTCCATATACTATTAACAGAGAATTTAAACAGGAAGGTGTAGTCCACTATATGTATATTATTAGTATTTTATTTATACTGAAGACTGCATTACACGCATTGTTACCTAGACATATACCATTTGTTTCAATAAGCATTTACTAATTGACCTAACTCTACCTATTTAGTGCATGACCGCATCACTGGCCGTGAAATAGACTGGGAACAGTAAAACAATGATAACATGTAGCACGTTGATGTGGCAGCAGTAAATATGTGGATGGTCATGCATATGAATAGCTGAGTTTGCACGCAGAAGAAAAACTAGCAGAAATGCAGTCAGAAAACAGAGAAACGATTCAGTTCTAAAATCTTCGTAAAATGTTCCAAACCTAAACTCAGATAATACAGTGATTCTTTTGACTGTCATTAATCTCTCCGCTTCTCCTCTATTCCTTTCTTTAATTTCAACTGTGCCCTTTCTAGTTACCCTTCAGTCCTGCAGCTGAGAGTCCCCAATAAAAGAGCCCCCTTTATAACACAGGGGAATAATGAACTCTAGAGACATTCATTCATTGGATTCAAGGAAATGTCCTGACATCTTATGAACAAGCCATAGCTCATTGAAACATCTCTGCGGCTGTGCCTGTGACACCGGGTCTTAACCTTCTCTGTGCTGGGTGGAACTTACAATGCATTGCTTCATGTACTTCAGGGATGCATTCTGTGCAGTTCTTAAAGAAGCCCTGAAATCGAGCCGAATTATGTTGGATATCACAGCTTCTGTAGCGGCATTGGGTGAGATGATTTGCTTGGGGCAAGGCGCCATATTCCCTCAGTCAGTCAAAGGGTTCAAACAGGCGTTCTATTATTAGCATGTATTAAATCAATAATGTTTCACTGAAGGCCAGTGCCTGAGCCAGATGTGGTTAGAATGCAGAGGATTTTTGGACAATCATATGATCTGCCTGATATCCCACAGTTGGAGCCCTACATATGGCGTAAAAAAAAACACACAAAAAAACATTGCAAATATAGCCTATGTATACAATTGCCAGATGTCAGTTTTAACACCTTCATGACTTGGGCTAAGCAAGGTACAACAATCTACTTCTGACAATTAGCACAAAGCGATAGGGATACTTTATGAACCGTCACCGCTACAGCTCTTTGTAGTGGTTATGGTGCAAGGACTCTTTGAGTGCTATTCTCCTATTTTTTGTCAAACTGTTGACAAAAAAAATTAAGATACTTCAGGAAGGCATCCTATATGCAGTTGCCGAGATAAAGCAGAAGATTTCCTTCCGTATTATCTATCCAACTTTGGATGGCAATCATAGAGTGAGTTCATTGAAAAATACTTTTAACCACTACAATGCGCTGCAGAATTTCTGGTTTAAATCAATAATATATCCTGTAGGAATATGTATGTGCAAGTTTGTACCAGACATTCCAAGTTTGCCGAGACATTCCCTAATTCAAAGCCAAATTGCCCTCTTTAGCTCGTTATGTCTCTGTGGGTACTCTTGTATGAATTTAGGTTTAACCTTTAGATTTTTAGAGTAAAAAAAAAAAAAAGTGCATTTAGTGACTATTTGAAAAATATCCTTTTTAAGTAAGGTTTAGATGGTGATTTTCTCTTGGTGCATATCCTAAATGTAATTTGTCTGCATTTGCAGATGACACATAACTAGGTAAACCGAAAATACAGTCTGAACATGATATAACTTCTCTACAGAGGGATTTGGATAAATTGGGGGACTGGGCAGGCAAGTGGCAGATGAAATTTAATACAGATAAATGCAAAGTCATGAATATCGGAATAAGGAACCCACAAGCCACAATGTGCTTTTGTGTATAAAAAGAGGTTTTGTTTTACGTGATCAAAATATAGTTTTGCCTTTTTACAAATCAATGGTAAGATCCCACCTTGAATATGTGGTGCAATTTTGGGCACTAGTTTTAAATAGGGATATTGCAGAGCTAGAAAAAGTGCAGGGGCGAACTACAAAACTAGTAAGGGGAATGGAAAATACTAGTTATGAGGAAGGGATAGAAAAACTGAAATGTTTTTCTTTAGAAACGAGGCGCTTCAGCTAGTTATGATAGCACTATACAAATATATGCAGGGTCAGTACAAACCACTATATGCTAACCTGTTCCCTAGAAGAAATGTATAGCAGGCAAGTGGTCACCAATTGAGACTGGAAGAAAGAGTTTTTTTACTGTAAGAACAGTTTTTTTACTGTAAGAACAATAAAGATGTGAAATTCTCTGCCTAAAGAGGTGGTGTTATCAGATTCTATATATGAATTGAAAACACAGAACATTCAAGAATATTTATAATTTATATGTATGTAAAAAGGTTGTTAATCCAAGAAGAAATAGGATTTCCATTATGGAGTCAAGAAGGATTCCCGCCCCCCCCCCCCCCCCCCTAATTTCTGTGGCCTAATTGGCCCATCTAGTCTGCCTTCTATTGAATCAACAGCATAAAATAGGATTCACGGTTGAACTTGATGCACTTCAGTCTTTTTTTAACTTGACAACTATGTAACAATGTAATGCAATTTGCGGTGCATTATTTTGTTTGCTGGTCTACACAATGTATACACCTATATAGAAATTATGACAAATTTAGGCACACAGAAATAAGGAACGACAAGCGTCATGCTGAGGTAAACTTACAAAATAAAGATCAAGTTTATAACTAATGCAGGGTACATGTTTTGCTAGTCTCTCTCTTTCAGGTGGAAAACTAGTCACACAAATTATGGAAAGTCTTTACAAATCATTGGTCCTAAAAGGGGATATTAAAGTTTTGTTCAAAAGTGTTAAACTACTTCCCTTCTGCAGCTGACCCTGGAATAATCATATAATGCTTATTTATACACAGCTTTTCACACTCTTAGCATTGAACATTTGGTTAAAGGCTCGCTGATTATACCTTCTGCTGTTACTTTAAGTCCCAGTCCTCTTTAAAACAGTGAGTATACACCAATTTACAAGGCTTATGTCTTAAAATAGAGATTGTTATTGTATGCTGCATACCAATGGCTTAATAATAAGCTTTGAAGATGTGCGTGGTCACTGTCTAGACTTGGCTGTTATTGTGTACTTTGGTTAGGCCTTAGATAAAGCTCTGGGAGCTGAAGGGTTAACATTAAAGCAGAACGTTGAGGAAAAAGGGTACTATGAGCTGTTGAATCCAGCTGTATCCTGGCAGATGGAAGGGAACAGATAAAGTACAGTTCTATGAATGAGTATTCTGTTTATAGGGGCACGAAAAGTCAAGGGGGCAGCAGGGATGGTAACGGCTTCTTTTCCAATAGGAATACTAGCAATGCATGTCTGCATCTCATAATAAATATTTATTGCTCAATAATTTGATTATTTAAAAGACAACTGTCACAAATGTCATCAACATCACTGTCTTTAATATAATGCTCATTTCATCAAGTTTTGTAAGGAAACCTATTCTTTGTTAAATGAATTATATGTAAAATAAAAAATTAGGAAAAGCTCATCCCTGCCTTTAGTATATGACTGGATCCTTCAGCCATATACATACAGCTTGGGTCAGACAGTGTTTGAATTTTATAATTAGTTTCTATAGTTTTCACTTCTTCTCTGGAAGGAGTGAGGCAGGGAAGACCACAGAGCTAACTGGTTTTAAACACTCACAATCACAACAAAAGCTGTGCAACATCAACAGCCCATGAGAAGATTCAGAGAGCACTCCAAGGTACCCAAAAGGTGCCCAGACACGGCAGCTCCAGGCCAGCAATATTCACAGCTGCGAATCCCCATATACAGTATCCCCACACACTAGAAAAATCAAAAAAGCTGGGCAACACAAGTATGAAGGATGTTTTATTGTGAAGAACACACTACAATTGTGCAACATTATGGCTATGAAGCGTTAATCATGCTTCATAGCCTAATGGTGCACATTTGTGGCCAGCGAGCTGCATTGGTTATGATGCTTTTAGTTTATTTGTTTTATTTACATCTACTACAGAATTAGAAATAGCCAAAACCAAACATTCACCATTCTCTTAACAACACACTTCCCACACATACATTCTCACATATACACTTTGTATGGCAGTGTATATGTGGGAATGTATGTGTCTAGCGGTATATATCTTGGTTACAATCTTTGTGTGTGTGGCAGTTTGTATATAAATAAAAACTGCCACACACTCAAAGATTTGTCACAGAGATACATACATATGTTTGGATGTATGCCTGCGTGTGCGTGTCTGTATGGGAATGCATATTTTTTTAGCATGGGAATGTGTATCGGCCTCGCAGTACCATTCTTATGCTGATTAACTGCTACGGTCATGCGTTGGGATGTGTGTTGACAGAGTGGTTCGTGAGAAGCAGAAAGGAACTTTAATGTCATTCACCGTGTCAGTACTGTAAGGGTTAGTTATTTAGCTAGTGGCCTGCTCTCTCGTTATTCTCCAGGCCTGGCTTCACACATTGGAATACTTCACAGGAGGAGATTTCAGTATGACAGCTAACCAGGCTGCCGTACTATTATGAGTATGTATTTATGTTTTCATGATGTCCATTCATGTGCTTGACAGTGGCCGCAAGGTGACATAAGGAAATGCTCAAGGCATTTATATGTCGGACATAACAGTTTCTTAGACATAATAGTAAAAAAGGATAAGGGGAAAGGTTGTACCAAAACAATATTATTCTAATGTGCATAAACAACACTAAAAACTATTGCAACAGGATATAGCAAATATATAAATAGAATGATAAAAATTAAAAAAAACAGTGGGTATTGTTATAAAAAAAAGTCCAGTATAGAGAAATAAACTTGCCAGAAGAAACAGCTATGGTATTCTTCAAAGAGTATTCTTCCGCCAGGAGATCGAGGTCAGAAGAAATCTTGGAATTTGTATATAAAAACAACCTTTAGCGTTGTGGATATTTTAATATTGTTAATAAAGGTATTTTGGCTACTTTTATACCGTGAGTGTGCCATTTTTCTCTTTTATTATTATTTTATACTTTTACTTCTCTACTGCCTGGCATCCATTTTTATTCTGTTCCAGTGAAGACTACTCCAAAGAATCCTAGGTGGGGATTATACCACTCAAGCACTATCCATTGAACAGTTCGCTTGCTCAATCAAATGTGAGTACTAATTTACATTTCTATACTCCTGAAGTTTTTATACAGTGAGCACTTGAGCACTATTGCTGTTCCTTTTATCATTTTATGGTCTTCACATTATTGAAACTACCATCAACTTCTCACGTATCCTATAAGTGGGGATTGTACCACTATACGCTATCCATACTAGAGCTGGTCAAAGCTCTAGAAAATGTGAGAATCAAAGAATACCATAGCCGTTTCTTCTGGCAAGTTTATTTCTCTACACTGGACATTTTTAAAACAATACCCAATGTTTTTTTAATTTTTATCATTCTATTTATATATTTGCTATATCCTGTTGCAATAGTTTTTAGTGTTGCTTATACACATTAGAATAATATCGTTTTGGCGCAACCTTTCCCCTTATCCTTTTTTACTATTGTATTTATTGTGTGGGGCTAAGATTAGGCCTACATCCTAAAGTGTGCTGCCTACCTATCTAATATTCTAAACTTTATTTGGTTTGGTTGATCAGCTCTGATCCTTTTGTCTGTATCTCCTATCTTGTACAGTTTCTTAGACATGCCTAAGAATGCCACACTTCAAAACACCAACAGTGTTATTCACTAAAGTGGCATTTAATTAAGGACAAAGTAGCCAAACTGGATGCATAGCTGACTTGAAGATTATTTTCCATCTCAGCTACTTTGGCTTTAATTTAAATTCACTTTAAATTACAATTCTCAGTGATTAAAGGAATATAGTGCCAGGAATAAAAAAAGCTGTATTCCTGGCGCTATCGCTCCCACCCCCCCCCCCCCTTCTTTAGCTCTCTGTCCTCCCGGTAAATAATGGGTTAAAAACCCTTTATTTACTTACCTGACCCCAGCACCGAAGGTTGAAGCTCTGACTCTTCCTCTGTCCAGCGATAAGCGGGCTTTAATGCACATGCACGGCAAATGGTGCACGCGCATTAGAACTCCCCATATGAAAGCATTGAATTAATACTTTCCTATGGGGAAAATCTGAGGCTGGAGGTCTTCATTTAGTGCATGAGGACGTCCAGCGTCAGATACTGGACCAAAGGCCCGTTTCAATCCAGGAAGCCCTCTAGTGGCCACTAGAGACTGACTTAGTGCTGCAATGTAAACAGTCTCTCTGGAACTGCAATATTTAACATTGCAGCACTAAGGGCAATATGGACACTGTCTACAGTGGCCCTTTAACCCTGTGTGAATCTGCATCTTTCAACCCCATATATTACTTGGACCATGTCCACAAAGACATATGCAAAAAAGGCTGTTTTTCTGTACTTGCCCCAGGGGGAAAAGCTGCCAGTCCTCCCTTAATTATAACTGAAAACTGGAAACAAGTAAATGTGATTCCTTTATTAATATCTTTATTGGACAGCCAAGTGGATATATAGTGTGAGATTTTTATTACACACGGCCAGAAACAAAGTCTTTGATCATCTTCAAGCTATAGAACCTACAATCTTTGTAGGTGCCAAAACTCTCTCACACTTTTATGGTGGGATAAAAAATTTAATAATCAGCATATTATTAAACTTATACATCAGTTTAATTCCCATATATTTTTGTAGATTGTGGAAAAGTTCTCTTAATTTAAACATTTGGACACAAGCGGATATTATTTGCAATCATAACACATTACACATCCTGGTTCCATGTGAAAGTGTGAAGATCTTTCGACACATATAGAGACTGGCTACAAAAAAGAATATATTTTACACCTGTCTGTTACATGATCAAAGGGTCGTTTTATTATTTTGTTTATAGCACATACTGTTTATACACAATGCATTGTGTAACTGTTATTTTAAGACATTTGCCTTGTTCCCAAGCATTTGTCTCACTTGCGAGGTTGAGAAGAGAGCTTGACTACCATATATGTAAAAGGTATCATCTTTACTTGCCTCCTGTATTTCTACAGCTAACACAGTAATATTCTTTATTCATATAGTTCTGTATTGTTTAGGTGTAACATAATACCACTCTTTGCCAATTTTTTAATCTTCATTGTCATTTCAGTTTTCCTTCAAGATAGCATTATGCACATCTTGAGCATTACAATCAATTAAATGGCTAAAGTGCCAACATAGTAAAATCCCAGCTACAAAGCTACAACACCAGTGCTAAACCTATCTGAAACAACACAGTCCTTCAAACAAAAATTGTAAAAAAATTAGAGCAAAATAGTAGCAAACGGTGTAGCTTGCAACTGTTAAAGTCTTGGAAAATAAACTTAAATATAAACAAGCACAAAATAACATGTTTTGATAAATATTGAAATTATAGATAAGTTAGTCAAACTCACACATAGTTCATCAATAAGTGTCCTACATAGTGAAAAGTGCAGCTGCGTCATTAAAAATACTCCTTTATTTTCCCACTCAAAATGAAAATCATTCAAGACAGACAAGTAATGGCATATTAATTTACATATAAGCATAGACAAGCTTTTATCTCACAGTTCGCGATCAACGCATTTCGTATGTATTCACAAATATTTTATCAAGATGTAAAATGTGCACACTAAAAACAGACTTAAGGAATACTCCAGGCACAACTTAGTTGTTATAAAGTTGTAATGGTGCTAGGAAGCACTCACGCTGGCTCATCTTCAGGAGTTAAAGTGTTCACAAACGTTTCTCAAGTCACTTTGGGAAAGGAGAGCCACAGACTGGCTTAGAACGCTGGCTGACCACTCTCAGCCAATCAGTGGCTCCCCTTCCCGCAGACGCCCTAAGCTTTTGTTTTTAAGTAAATATAAAAACAGAAAGATCCAGTGCTAGAGTACAGACTTTGTGGTTAAACAATTCACGATCTTGATACAGTATCTGTTAATACATACAACTGCATTGATTGCGAATAGGAAAAAAGTCTGTACACTTACACAGTATGTGAGTTAATATGCCATGACTTGTCTGACTTTTTTTATTTATTTTTTAATTAAGAACATTTTTTAATGAAGCAGCTGCACTTTTTACTATAAAGGACACTTTACTGATGAATTGTAATGTGATGGTATTGGAAAACCCTGAATTATGTCCGATAACTGGAAACAACAACGAGTAGTGGAAAGCCTATTTTGACCTGTGTAGTTGGTCACTCCTTTGACTCTAACTTCTACCATTTAAAAGAAAGACATGCACACAAAAAAACATCATGGTGACACTTTTCTATTATTATTTAAATACATAAAGGGAATCAACACAGTAAAGGAGGAGACTATATTTATTTGAGGACATTGTCTTAAATTAGAGGGGAAAAGGTTTAAAAATAATATCAGGAAGTATTACTTTACTGAGAGGGTAGTGGATGCATGGAATAGCCTTCCAGCTGAAGTGGTAGAGGTTAACACAGTAAAAGAGTTTAAGCCTTTTGTCGTTGAAAAAAATAAAGCTTTTTTTTTTTTTTTTTTTTTTTTTTTTAAACGGTCTCCTTAGTTTTTTAGCTGGCTCCAAGATTCCAAGCAAAATCTGTCAAGCACTCTGTTAACGATGCTAGTAATAATTAAAATTAAACGGTTTTAGAAAAATCAGTTGCGGCAGTCATTCAGACTGTACGTTGCAATCTAACAATAACTGTCGCCGAGTGCGGAGTTATCATCTGAGTGATCTTCTACTGTTTTTTGCGATTGTTGTAAGCAAGTGTTGTGATTCATCTCCGTCACGGGGATTTGGTACAAGATTGAACTAAACAGACAGTCTTGATTTTACTAAACACAACCGCACACAATAACAGCAGTCTTTGTTTTACCGAACACTTCAATTATTCGATTACACAGATGCCTCCCCCATTTTTTTTATATAAATATCGCGATTCGACTGTATCTAAACTCAATTCTTAAAAAAGCCATTATAAAAATGTTAATGAGGAACATCAGACATCCCCACTAACACCTTTGCACCTCCCCAGGGGAGGCACACCTCACGCTACGGAATCTGTTGGCGCTATATAAATGGCAATAATAATAATAATAATTAAGAACCTTAAACCTTTAACTTGCTTCATTCCCTTTTTTAAAAACAATTTCATTAATTATGTGTTTTTATATCTGCCCACTCTCCCTTCTCCATTCTAAACAGGACATATTATTTCCACCATGCCTTTTTTGGTATGTATCATAACATTTTAGGTCTGTACACCTTTAGCAGAAACAGTTTATCACTATAGAGAATTTCAATTCCTTAGTAGAAACAAGTAAGAAATCATTAGTACGCTTTCAAATGATCATCTGCATTGTGCATACACAGTGTTTTGCTAGGAAATAATAAAGAATATTACAACAGTGGTTTGAGTAAAAAGGGACCCACATTGCGTTCAGGAATTTACAGGGCATGTATACATGGTTGGTGAGGTTTATAAAAAATCTCAGCTCATCAAGTTTAATGCTTCGTATTTCCTGTTTTTGTTGATCCACAAGAAGTCAAATGAGGTAAATTTTGCTGGCAATAGGGGAAAATATCCTTTGAAACCACAGTTGAATTACTATGTTTAAAAAGCACATGTGTTCACAAATTTAACTTAAAACTGTCGAGTAGACATCCAAATAACATTATAATTTACTTGATCAACTTCTTTAAAGAATAGATCACAGTGTCATCTCTTAGCGTACATTACCTATTGGTGCTAAAAATTCCTTTAAACACTTTCCATGCAAAAAATGAAACCGATAAATAAGTAGCTCGGCACATCTATTGTGGAATGAAACAGGAAGCATGTTAAAAAGGCGGATATTATTCAGTGCTCCCTAAATCGAGAATCGAGAACAGTCCAAAGGTAACCAGGAATCTGAAGGACAATTTCAGAAAGTAACTCTAAGAAATCAATGCTGCAAACTCAGACATAGCACCCAGTAATGTTTTGACACAATTTGAAGGAATAAAAGTCAATAAATCACCATCTCAGCGATCTAATTCAACAGAATTATCACTGCTTGACCACTTACAGAAACTGTGAACTGGTTTGTTAGATTGAGTGCCAAACACTTACGGGTACAAACAGTTAAAGACTGATTTTTTAGAAGAATGGTTGGTGAGTCACTTTCAAATATCATTAAACATTGGCCTACGTAAGGTATTTGCTAATACAGAGTAACATGGTGTCAAAATGAATGGCTATTTTCCTCTTTTTCTCTTAAGGTATTACTTTGTTTTATTGTCATAGTATTAATAGATTTTTGTACTTTACTTTTTGCTGAGGACAACTAAATACAGAATACTCACAGGCTCTGGAGGGGGTGGGGGAGGAGGCTCCTTGATGACCTACAAGACAAATATAAATACCATGAACACCAAATCAAAAATGCATGCATCACCAACAGTTCCAGAAATATGAAGGCATATAACACAGGTTACTGCATTAGGTACATTAATAAACTGAACTATCTTACTGGTACAAACTACAGTGTTACAAGAGGTAACACACGCGTGTAACAGTTGAGCCAGCAGGACATGTTTTAATAGCATGGGTTATGGTAACACAGCAGGTGATATATTACAACAGTGGTTGCCAAATCAGTCCTCATGGCCCACCAACAGTCCAGGTTTTGTCAGTATGTTCATTGGAATAAATTAGGTAAATACATAAATCCTGGATGGAGGTATATCATCATGGTGTTTTCATAAGTTAACGTTTCCAGCAGACAGAATATAATCAGCATAGTAATAGTGATATAGCATAATTAGTGCTCAGTACATTATACGATGTTAGTGAGGTCATTTCACTATGGTAAATGTCAACTGTCAGGTAAGTTATACAGAATATATTTATATATTATGCGTACCAAAGCATGTTACTTACCACGGTGCAGCACAGTGGCCAAAACCACCATAGTAGAGCCAGAAGGAGAAGCAGGAATAGAACCAGAAGAGCAATGAATAGGATGATACCGGTGTGCTGTGTGACAGGAAGAGTACTTCTGTTATTCAGTACTTTACATTTGTTTCTGATTTGGTTGGCAGGAAACATTAAACATTTTGGCATGAATGTATCAATGTACATAAAGGGCCACTCCAAGATGAATGCCCTAGTCCAGTCTCCCAGTAATGGGGCAAACAAATTTGCAGAGCTGCAGTACAGTGGATGCCAAACCCCCCAGCCATTCACTGGCTGAGAGTGTAAGCTCACCACTCTCAGCCAACAAATGCAACTCTGTGAACAGCATTGACATTAGCCAGGTTTGAACTCTTGTTCTGGGCTGGATAAGGACCGCAATGACGATACCGGAGGTGGAGTAACAACTTGGAAAAGGGTTAAACTTTGTATGTGCAGCGTTTCACTGTGAAAGGCTGCACATACAGTCTCCAGGCACCATGACCACTTCAAATTACAAAAGTAGTACCCATTAAGTATCCTTAAAATTTTCTCAGGACCAACTTGGCAGCTAAACAAGCCAGGTTTTCTGATAAGGTCAATGTAAAATCTAGTTGTCAATTTCTTCCAGGTATCTCTTTTGAGATGATCTTTAACCTGGAACAAAACAGAGCTTTTCCGCAATTGGTGCAGTTGAGTTAAACCCAGCTCATACCTGTTTTTTGGTATCTCGAGATTTTATAATTACAGTCAATGGATACTGAATTCTTAGTACACACATGTGTCAACTGAATATTCTACACATGTACTTAAGATACTATGATTACTATGGCATGGCTGTGACTGTACTCCAGAACATTCGTCACAGTCTACAAAACAAATAGCATTTCCAGTTGGTCATCATCTAATAATTATTAAATTAATCTATCACTTCTAATATTGTTGTTTTTACTCTTGACCTTGGAAAACACTATCCGATATTTCAAAGGCATGGTTATATAAGAACCATAAGAGAGATTGGGTAAAGACTCAGAAAAAAAAAAAATCTGTAATCAAATTTATAGCTGAAAGAACTACACACGTGATTCTAATATTTTTATACAATTTACAGTACTGCGCAAACAAAGGGGGATGTTTTCAAGAAAGAAACAGTTTTTGATTTTACAATTTGAAATGCAGGCAATGCCAACATATGTCTTACAAAGATGGCAATCTGAAATTTGGACAAATATTAGCACTGTCTTGTGCCTTAAAAACTGTATAGACTGTATCTTTACTATCATCACAGCTAGTCTGTACATATACTTACACAGTGTGTGCTGGTGATGCCCACGGAGCTGGAGATGAAGGTGAGACCCATATTCATGCTGACCTGCAGGTACACCACTCTGGTAAAGACAATACAACAGAAACAGTGATGAAGTGTATGGCAGGAAACAGAAAATAAGATCAGTATTCATCTCTTTAAACTCTTCCGCCACACCGTATGCCTTTAGGCATGTAGTAAGCCCACATTCATTTCCTAAACACACAAATCCCCTCTGTGTTTCTGAATCACAAACATCCTCTTTATTCTAATCTTAATGTTATTTTAATGTCTGCTCCTTTAATAGAAGGAAAAGTTCAAATATTTGTGTTGCGAGTGAGTAGTAAAACGGACGTGTGTCACTGCAAATGTGTGCAGTTTTATTCTCTGTGGGCTTACTGCCACCTGAGGGTCCTTGCCCCCAAGCAATTCGTGCAGTTAGTGGAGGATGGTGAGACTCAGTTTACACTGAACAACTTTAAGAAAAACAGGGACACTGCATACTTCACAGCAGAGGACGCAAGCCCCAGCATATATATTAAAAAAAGATCACACGTATCTCAAACCATAGATGTAAATTATATATAAAATAAGAAAGTACCTAGCACAGCATTCGCTACAGTTTACAGTAAGTACATTTGAGCAACATGGGCACATTTGGTGCAGGAGATCATTGTATAGAGAAAAAATAGATTCAAAATTAAAAGGAATTCGGAGACAAGATGAAAAAAATAACGATTTTAGTCTCGTTCTGGGTATATTCTGTGTTAATGCTATTAAATATGTTTAGTGGAGTTCTAGTACTGCATATAGACTGCTGTAATTCCATTTTGTTCTTTAGGCATCCCTCAAGGGAGGGCAATAATCTGGGTAGTCAAGGTTATACTTAACGTGTTACCCAGTGATATGGAAAGTTAATTGCCTAATAAAAAAAATCCCTCATTGCCTTAAGACTCCAAGACTCTGTAACTCTTTGCCTAACGTTTCTGCACAGGTTGTTTTGTCTTTTGAGGTATATGTGGGATGTTTGAGCAGTTGCTTATGTTTGGATTCAACACTTGGAAAACCCTTGACACACACACACACACACACACGCCAGAACTACTATGTCATCCGTACTTACTGTCCAACTTCTTCAATGACAGGAGCCGGACACAGCAGATATGTATCCTGTATGTCCGTTGGCTTCTCAGCTGTAGAAGAAATATAATGACAGTCATTCTAGCAAAAACAGAATAAAAGCTTTGGGCACTCAAGCATACTCCAAACCAGACTTTTCTTGGAAAATAGAGTGGGCAACGTTTTGGCTCTGCTATTGAGCCCTTATCAAGCAGTGGTTTTATAAAGATATGGCTTGATAAAGTGTCTGTAGCAGAGCCAAACCGTTGCCTACTCTGTGTTCCTTTTTTCTGTTACTGAGTTAGTGGAAATGTATGGCGTTCCTGCCTGTGAGACACTATAGGGAAAAATCCACAAATTCTTCAGCGAGTGCAGTTCCTTAAGGCATACTGTAGGCACCAAAAAAAAATGTAACTTAATAAAGCGTTAGAGTAAACAGTATGCCCCTACAAACTCGCTGCTAAGTTCTCTGCCATTTAGGAGTAAAATCACAGTTTTTCTTATGCAGCCCTAGCCACACGTCCTCTAGCTGTGACTGGCACAGCTTTCATGGTAAGAAATGGTTTCAGATCTTACTTACTTTAGAAGTTTTTAGCTCCTGCTCTGTCAAATTTATTTTATTTACACATAGGAGGTTCCTGTAGGCTCTAGTAGGACATTAAAGTGACTCTATAGGCAATGTTTTAATTGCAGGTTTAAACAACAATAGTGGCTGTTATACGGACACTAGATCAACTGTATTCTAGTAAAATTCAACCAATTCAATATGCGCACTAGCCTCCCAATGCTCTCCCTCGTTGATGATCTCAGACAAAGAGGGGGATGCTGCAAGGTGGAAACCAGCTCTGCGAGGGAAATGAGAACAGTACACTATACATGTAAAACATGGCATTCCATTAATAAAGCAATTGTGAGTTCAATAAACACTGTCAGGTTAAGGGCTTACTTATCGTGATGCTGTCATTGACCTTAAAGCTGCAAAGTACTTGATCAATATTCCGGGCATGATAGAATCCGTTTCCTCTCACCACCACTTGAAATGACTCTGGAAACAGTAAATTAATGGTAAAATGTATTAAATCACCAGAATTTTCCTTAGATCGGCATGCATATAAAAAATACACACCCTACAGTGTAGGATTCGTGGTAAAGTGGACATTAAGCATTCTAATCACCATTTTAATCACACACTGATTAAAACACTAAAAAACACTTGTGTAACTTTATTCCACGTAATACTCCATCTTTATTAAAATTTATATTAAACATTTATAAAGTGACATCACAAGCCAGTTCAGCGCAAAATAGCCAGGAAATACACTGCAAAAGAGTAGAAGAAACAGAAATATTGTTTCATTTCTCCTGTTCTCCGTATGCTTTCTCTACTCTGTCTGTCCAATGCAAATGACCAGAGCGTATAACAATGATTAAGAGGGATCTAAGATGGAGAAGTCCAGATGCAGTATAAAAAGTGATGGATTGCTACATTTCATTTTTTTTCCCCACTATTCACAAAAGCACATTTATCCATGAAAATTAAACATCCTGGGAAATGACAGATCCCCTTTAAGGTATTATTGTTCCTTGTTGCCTTTTGTGATTGCCCCACTATAATAATGACAACAACCATTGCCTTCAAGGTATTCCCAAAATTTCAGCAAGGTGTTTTTCTAAAGACTTATCGTTTTGGCCAGAAGTAACAACCATGATGAAAGTTTTAATTTAAGCAAACCTGGCATGAGTGCATTAAATGGTCTACACACTATATGTTAACCCCTTAAGGACCAAACTTCTGGAATAAAAGGGAATCATGACGTGTCACACATGTCATGTGTCCTTAAGGGGTTAAATGTATAATAACGAGGAAAAACAAGAGCCACATGTTCTGTTTATAAAATATTAAAAGCAATCAGTACATATTTGAGAGTCACAGATCCCAGGTTCTATTCACTGAAAATATTAAAAGCAATCAATACATAATTGAGAGTCACAGATCCCAGGTTCTATTCACTGAAAATATTAAAAGCAATCAATACATATTTGAGAGTCACAGATCCCAGGTTCTATTCACTGGTTCCCTTCATATCATCCAGATGTGGCTGTGAAACCTGACATGATTCCGGAATGGTAGGAGGTAACGTATGGTCTATTTACAAACACCACATACTCCCAGCAGGAATTCTAATCTCACCACAACTTCCTCAAGCTCTCACAAAGACGCCGAGCTGGCAAAACAGTAAAATGGACCGTCAGCTCCAAGGAGAAAGAGCCAGAGCCTAAAGCAGGATATGGTCCATACCTTTCTCATGATGAAATGACCACAAAACATATGAAAATCACGCACTGGATTTGGGAAGAGGATTCGCAAAGTCCATGCTCCTTCTGTACATTGCATCTGGCACAGGTATATTAACCTATTGTTTTGGAATTAGAAAATAAAATCCCCAAACAAAAATATAGATTTTTAGAAATGTACTATTGAACTTCCAATGATTTTATGAAATGATACGTTTGTTAGTGGCCCCAGGAGCATTGGATGTTCCCCACAGATACTAGTTTCCTGTAACTGTTTTAATGCTGAATGATGCAACTGAGCAACATACAAAAACCACAGTAAAATTTTCCATTAATCCTACTAACAGGGCGGGAGAGAGAAAAAACAGCAGACTCCCCCCATATCTTTTAATATTCAGATACTCTGGACACTAATACAACTTTAATGCAATTAATATATTTTGGCCTGATTCATTTTTTTGCAAACTTTTCAGTTTCTTTCTCGTTCCGATTACATTCTATCATTCACTAAGTCCAGTATTTCATTAGTACAATTTACATATCTGCCATACAGTTTGTCATGGTGCCCACATTATCTGCATGCATATGCCTTGCCCACATGAGTCTTCACACAAATGGAGTGTTTATTTTGCTATGAACAATCTTGCAAAGCTCTTGCCCTAGAGCCCATGTGTGCCTAAAACAAGTGGCGCAAAATGTTGGCCTTAGCAATTCATCTTGGGTTCATAATGCAGCCCAAAATGACTCCCACATAACTAGAATTTTTATTTTATGTACCAATGTAGCAAAATTCACTGCATTTTTAAAAGGAATATATTTTGCAGATTTTAAGTATTATTAGAGACATAAGGCTGTGCTGTGTATAGATCAATGATGGCTGACAATGGCAACCTTGTCTCAAAGGCTGACAGAGTACCGCAGGGATGAAATGTACCTTACAAACATCAGAGGTGCCAAGATTAACCATTATTGGCATAGCCTGCCCTTACAAGCTATGACACCCAAAATCCATACTCAGGCATAAATGTTTTTTTCTAAAACTATGCAAACGCACAACATGGTAAGCATGTGCAACAAAGTGATTATTATGATTTGTGTTATGGAACTACTTATGGTCTACTGTCATTCTCACTGCTGACTGTCTGCTTAGCTGTCAATATACAGTAACTATAAATTAGATATAAGTGTAGAGCTGTTGTTACTCGTCTTGATTATCTGTTTTGAAGAAGCCACTTATATTATATAAATCTTGCTCTGTCTAAGGATTAACCACACATACATGAAGGTCCAAGATAACAGACTGACAGCTGGTCCGTTTATATTAAATAAAATCCAGCAGCATTCAGCTCTTTACATCTCCAATTTGGCTAACCCACTTTAAGACATATTTTGGATCTCATGTCCCAACCCATTGGTCCTCCTGCTTTCACCCCATCACCAAAAAGCTAATCTGATTTCTCACAGTGACTGCATCCTTTTCTTCCTTGCTCACTGTCACATTAACCCTTGTTGATTGTGACAAGACAGCAATGGGGTGGCTGGAAAAGGTCAGCTTTGGATTAAGTCTGGGCAGTGCTGTCACTGAGGGGGGTTGAGGTCTGAGGCTGACTTGATGCTTGGCTGTGCCGTAGGCAACTTTTTAATTAATTCATCACCAACACAACAGCAGGAAGCGGAGCTGCCTCTTCGCATCCCTACTTCCAAGGTGACCAGTCACATTCTAGGAAGAGACGTGTGATGGGAGCATTATGGCTGTCATGCTGCAAGAGAGAGTCTCAACACATGCTAGTGACGTTGTTCTGCCAGTGAAGCAGAAAGATGATGGGTGAAGCACATTTCAGATGATCATTCTGCAGTGCCCTAACCCATATTAACCCTTTCACTGTCCACATAGCGCCGTTTACGTCTATTACCCATTTAGGTGCTAAAGGTTAGAGCCGCTGCTTTGGCTGTTTGTGATATCACTAACTAACCTTACCTGCAAGTTAATATATCACTTCAGAAAGAGATTTGCATATGGATCTGAATTTAAGAAGTTTCCAATGGGACTTGCAATTACTTTAGCATGAATTAGGTTTAACAAGCAGACATATTTTCAGCAGCACTTTACAGCTACACAAAGAGAATACATAACAACAAGTAACTGACAGTCAAACATAGTCTTAACAGATACAAAAGGTAAAGAAAATCATGTTAGATTATTTGTATTGTTACGCTTACTGTGAACAGAATATTATTTAGTTCTAGACCATCCACTGTGCTGCAGGATAGTATGTGTGGATAATAGATTGATAGTTTATTGGAAATTCTTTGCACATGGTAGACTTCTCAAGGTCCAACGTGTGACATGCAGGTGATACACCGCAGTAATTTTTGTGATTGCATCAAATTGTAGGTTGTTTATCACGTAGTCTCGCCACAAATTATTTGGCACCTAACTATATGCTTACAGGGAGACTTCTACTTCAAACAAAACTCAGTGTAATGCACAACGCATTAAAGTTTAAAACAAAACAAGCTGGTTGCTGGTCCTTTTGGATCAAAATCCAGTTTTAGAACAGTCATCTAGTATTATAGAAATGCGGAATGAAGTCTGAAACATTATGCCTGTATGTTCTCATTGGTATGTTTAATTGGGAATACATGATTTTTCTGAATATGTACGACCAAGTTGGACTTCCTAAGTGTTTTATCATGTTTGGTCTTACAACTTTTTTGACTGGCATTCACACACACACTTGCATTCAGCAAATATCTGCATATGAAACAACATGGGAAATGCCTGATGATCTATTTTCCACCCCTAAAGCCTTCATTGCCTACAAATCTATACGGTTTATTGATAAGGGCAGGATTTTCTTTGGGCCAGAGTGACACTCTTTTACATTTGTCACAATTGCAGGTAGGACTTTAGAAGGCCAATCAAATAATCTCCATAATCAAATAAACAGCAATTTTTACTAGAGTGGGAATGCATGGGTTGCAAAAATATTGTACTTAGGTTTGCCAGATTTAAAATTTAAGGGGCAAAACAAAACCTTGAGTGAAGGTCAGTATGTATTATTTTATTTTTATTTTCACTTTTCATCAGAAAAAAAAATGAGGGATCCAACCAAATAGTTTCATTTATAAAAGCATTTGGCTAATGAATCCCTAGACTTCACTTTCTACACGCATTCCCCTAGTCTACCTGATACATGCATCCATAACCTGTACATGGGTCCCTACTCTCTACCTTGTACATACATGCCACCACTATACCTTATATACTCACTAAGTGAAGACATGGACTGGGCCGGGCGGGGCAGAAATCTGGATAGGAGAGGAGTCAGGGACATGCATAGGAAGAGGCAGATATATAATACATTTTGGTATGTCTAAGAGATTGTTGCTAGATTGTGTTTTGGTTTTTTTAATTCTCTTTTGTGTGACAAATATGCATTTCTATCAGGGTTATTTACTAAAGAGACATTTTAAAGTAAATTTTAGACTAGCTAAACTAGAAGCATTGGATTGTTTTGCCAATTCAACTATATTGGCCTTAAATTTGAAATACACATTGAATTCACTGTGAAGTTCTGACAATTCTCACATTTTTGTAAATAATCCTGTATATGTTTTCAGTTACTTTTACAAGTCACTTCCTGACATACATTCATGAATAATCCTGATAGTTATTTTCAAATTAGTGCTTCTTATTTGCAGGTTAACTGTCCTGAGTGCAGTGTGCATTCACACATATAGTAATTTTACCCCCATACAAATAGTATACTCTCTCTATCCATTGTTCATGCCTACAGCGATGCATCCTCAGTGTGTCCACAACACGTCTTTGAGGACGTTGATCAGCACCAACACCCAAATAATAGCCCATCTACCACTTTTTATTCTTTGGAATGGTTTCTGAACGGTAATAAATCAAGTAACAATGCTTTCAAACATATAGCTCGATTTAATATTTTTTGGATAAGCTTTCAAAAGATCACAATCTGCTAGAATATTTGCAGATAAATAATTTCAAAAGTTTTTCAAAAAGAGTGACCATTTGAAAAGTGTATCCAAAAATATTAAATCAAGGTCACAAAACCCTAATAAAACCACTGCGGTCCTGCCACATAGAATCATTTCCTTACAATGAAAGAATGCCCATCTATGCAGGGTAAATAAAATGTTTTCCTTGAAATATAACCTCCACATCAGGTATAAAATATCTCATACTCATACTTGAAGCAGAGCTTTACCAACATACAAAGCAGTCGCATCTACCCGGAACTCCGTGTATACAGACAGTTTTAAGTCCTATTTCACGAATCTTAGCCAGGCTCAGGGCCGGCGCGTCCATAAGGCGGCACAGGCGGCCGCCTTAGGGCGCACCGGCTCTGGGGGCGCAAAATTCCAGTGACCGGCAGGAGGGAAGTGCTCCCTCCTGCCTGGTCACCTCCTGGATCCCCGGAGCTGCTGGGAGGCGTGCGGCTGAAGTTGATTAGGAGGCGGCGAGGGAGCTCTCTGATCTCTCTGACCGGCTCCCTTGCGCGCCTTTTGCTGATGCCGCTGGAGCCGGAATATGACGTCATATTCCGGCTCCCGCGGCATCAGAAAACAGCCTGCGAGGGAGCCGGTCAGAGAGATCAGAGAGCTCCCTCGCCGCCTCCTAATCAACTTCAGCCGCACGCCTCCCAGCAGCCTCACTGGACCACCAATGAGAGACCCACACCAGCACTCCAGGTAGGGAGGCTGGGTGGGACATTTAAATGTAATTTATTATTAATTACTTTATTAATTACTGTGTGTGTGCATGTGAGTGTGAGTGTCTGTCAGTGTGTGTGTGTGTAAGTGTGTCTATGAGTTTGTGTGTGAGTGTGTATGTCAGTGTGTATGTGTGTGAGTGAGTGTGTGTGTGTCTGTCAGTGTGTCTATGAGCTTGTGTGTGAGTGAGTGTGTCTGTCGGTGTGTGTGAGTGTGTATGTCAGTGTGTATGTGTGTCTGTGAGTTTGTGTGTGTCTGTCAGTGTGTGTGTGTGAGTGAGTGTGTGTGTGTCTGTCAGTATGTGTGTCTGTCAGTGTGTGTGTAAGTGTGTCTATGAGTTTGTGTGTGAGTGAGTGTGTCTGTCGGTGTGTGTGAGTATGTCAGTGTGTGTGTGCGCATGTATGTGTGTCTGTCAGTGTGTGTGTGTTCGAGTATGTGTCTGTGAGTTTGTGTGTGAGTATGTATTTTTCTGTATGCCTGTCTGTCTGTATGTATGTATCTGTATGACGGTATGCCTTGGTATGTATGTATGTGTCCGTATGCCTGTATGTCTTGTACGTATGTTTCTGTATGTCTCTGTATGCATGTATGTAACTGGATGTATGTTTGTCTCTGAATGTCTGTATATATGTCTCTGTATGCATGTATGTAACTGTATGCCTTTATGTCTCTGTATGTACGTATGTGTGTGTCTGTGTGTCTCTGTATGCCTGTATGTCTTTGTATGCCTGTTTCTGTATTTATGTATGTGTCTGTATGATGGTATGCCTCTGTATGTATGTATGTGTCTGTATGACGGTATGCCTCTGTATGTATGTATGTGTCTGTATGCCTGTCTATATGAATGTGTCTGTATGACGTTATGTCTCTGTATGCATGCATGTATCTGTATGTGTGTATGTCTTTGTATGCCTGTATGTATGTATGTGTCTGCATGCCTGTATGTCTCTGTATGTATGTTTCTTTATGCCTGTATGTCTGTATGTATGTGCCTGAATGTCTTTGTATGTATGTTTCTGTATGCCTGTCTGTATGTATGTGTCTGTATGACGGTATGCCTCTGTATGCATGTATGTCTTTATATGCCTGCATGTCTCTGTATGCATGTATGTCTCTGCTTGTATGTCTCTGACTGTATGTGCCTGTATGTCTCTGTATGATTATTGCTGTCTTTGTATGACAGTGTACCTGTATGACTTTGACCGTGTGACTGAAAAATGATGCCTGTGGCTTGGGAGGAAAGACACACAGGTGAAGATGCATTTTTTTTTTTTAATGAGGGTTGGGGGCGCCAAAATGCATCTTCGCCTGTGTAACTAAAAATCCTAGCACCGGCTAAAAATCACCGGTGTAACTAAAAATCCTGGCCAGGCTGACAAGGTTTGTACTCACCCTGCTCTTTAAGGCTCTTGTGGGAGCTGGAGTTGGGACATCGTTGCTACCCATAGTGGCTGGTCTGTGTTGCGGCCTAGTAACTGGCGCGAGGCATGTGACACTGCCTCTGGGTGGGGGTTATCAAAGTCCACCACAGCAATAATCCTTACCTGGCTTTATTCTCCTGGGCTCCGGTGGTCGGGCACAGACACAACCAATTCCTGGAACTCTTCTTACCTGAGATGGCGGTTGCCTGCTTTGCGACGGCCGATCACAATGATCTGCAACAATCTTGTAACGATCTGTTAGCTCAATTTGACCAGTTCTGTGATAAGTTCTGGCTGCGACTAAAGGGGAACCTGGAAATCGATACCAGGAGAGATGGCGATTGGATAATAGCGGCTGACACATGGCAAAGCAGTATCAAGCTGAGGCTTCTGCACAGCCCACACTCTGAGCTATTAGATCGAGCCTTAAAGGGACACTATAGTCACCAGAACAACTACAGCTTATTGAATTTGTTCTGGTGTGTAGAATCATTACCTTCAGGATTTTTGCTGTACACACTGTCTTTTCAGAGGAAATGCAGTGTTTACATTACAGCCTAGTGATGCCTCAGCTAGTCACTTCTTAGATGGCTGCTAGAGATCCTTCCTGGGTCATGGCTGCCTAAAATGCATCCAAACATTCAGTATCTCCTCCCTCTGCATGCAGACACTGAACCTTCGTCATAGAGATTCATTGAATTAATTCATCTCTACGAGGAGATGCTGATTGGCCAGGGCTGTGTTTGAATCATGCTGGCTCTGCCCCTGATCTGCCTCTTTGTCAGTCTTAGCCAATCCTATGGGGAAGCACTTTGACTGGATCAGGCTACCACTTCTGATGATGTCAGCAGACTGCTTTTTTTTTTTTTTTAGGCAAACAGCATGCGGATCTACAGCTTCTGGCTTGAATACAGTAAGATGTCGCTATATTTATGGAGGCATGAGGGGCCCAGGGGGGCTAGATGGTGGTTTTAACACTATAGGGTCAGGAATACATGTTTGTGTTCCTGACCCTATAGTGATCCTTTAAGGGTTGGTATAGGGTAATGGACTGCTTCTGGGATTGCATTCCCCAAAATGTTCTTGTACTGGGCCGGTTTGATTAGCTAGTGGCTGAATTTTGCCACAATTTGATGTTCGACAAGTGCATGTGCCTTACAGTTTCAAATTTAGCTTTAGTTTACTCTAGTCATGTATGCCTACACTGGGCCACTATAACTGGGATTATCCGCCTTTTGTTGAGTGGCCAACATAACCAATCAGTATTTAGATACTGTGAATCCACACATTCATTAATCTTGCATACTTTTTTTCTATTGTTTTCATTTAGTAGTGTACTTAAGCAACTGTCTACTCGACTTAATTATAAAAAAAGATGTTTACCTCGACCAGCTAGGTCTTTACCGCCTGTTAAATGTACCCTCTCTGCTGGTTTTATATATCATAAGTCATTTGCAACCATCTCTATAAAAAACCTGATTGACAAAAATAAATAAAAATATCTCACACTCTACTTTGTTCCTCTTTTTGAGAATATCAGAATGTTTGAGAATGATCTAATCACAATTCCCCCCGCAATAAAACCATAATCTGTGTTGCATGTAAGAAAGAGGAACCTTTGGTCACATATTTTCAACTCCATCCCAGTTAGTGCAATTACAGCATTTACTGGGGTGAGGTGTGCAGCTGAGGTAAGAATTAAACACACTAACTGCAGTAATTCTGGGTAATGACATAATTTTCCCATGATGCTCCAAGCATGCATCTTAAAGTGACTCTCACCTCAAACTTACCTTTCTC
This sequence comes from Pelobates fuscus, assembly GCF_036172605.1. NCBI lineage: Eukaryota > Metazoa > Chordata > Amphibia > Anura > Pelobatidae > Pelobates > Pelobates fuscus. Next base: position 105,262,022 of record NC_086326.1, on the reverse strand, counting down.
TTATTGTTTCCTTTTCTCTTCTTCTTTCAGAATCTGTTCTTCTTTTATTAATTTCTGATCCATTTATTTTGTAAAACATAAGACAAAGTAGGGGCTACTTATGTCTTATGTATTATTTTTCTATGCATGACAATCTTGATAAAGGATGGAACAACTTAAGGCAACAAGTTCTGCTATCTTGACAAGGGAAGTATAGTTTGCCTTATGCCTTAAGCTCCACCCTTTGTCAAGATTGTCAAGAGTAGGAACAATAAATAATAAAAAAAGTAGTCCTTACTTTGTCATATGTTTTAAAAATAAATAGGTCAGAAATGAATAAAAGAAGAACCGATTCTGAAAGAAGAAAATAAAAGGAAACAATAATAGCATTGCATTGGCAGATGATTTATGCTTAACAAAACTTTAGCTAGCTATTGGATTTACAGTTCCTCTTTGATTAATTAGTTTCTATACAAAAGTGCTATGGTTTTTGATTAAAAACACAACAGAGACTTCCTAGTATTAAAAGTCAGCCCCCTCTGCTGCTGCCGAGATGATAAGGAATTTTACTTCCTTAATATCTGTCTAAATTTTGGACCAAGTTGCCCCCTGTACTAATAGTTTATTAAGGCATTCCAGATTAGGCCCTGGGGAGTCAGCACAGCTAAACGTACAAAGGCACATGTATGAGTGTGGGGATGGTGCTAGTGATTGGCTGTATGTGTTTAGGGGAGTGGTTATGTGTTTGTAGTGGGGCAGGGATCATCTTACCTCAGTGCCTGTTTGGATTCTGGCCAGCAAACAACTTTTCTCCCACCCACCCTAATTTATGTTTTTTGTTTTGTCACAGCTAGCGGGGAGCGTGTCCTTGCCAACAGGTTTGGAGAGCAGATGGAATGTCAGGAGATTCTGTAAGGTAAACTTTCAAGTTACCGAATTGGACGTGCCCACCGAGCTAAAAGCCGGCTGGTGGTTAGAGCATTTAAGATGATGGGAATTTGGTTTGGACGAGGGGGGAGGCGAGACACCAGTGGGTAAAGTTTTTGGTGCATAGGCACCTGGTTAAGTTCGTTGGCAAGGACGGTTATTTAAGTTGAAAGCTGTAGGGCAGTAAGTGTTAATTTATATGTTAATTATGGTATGTATATATATTTATGTGTTTATTTATATTTGAATTAAAGGAATAATGTTCTGATGTGTCCTACAGTTGTAATTTTTTTTTTTTTTTTTTTTATTCTTTATTTTTCTTGTGCATTAGATTTTACAACAGAGATACCTGTAGCGTCACGACAGCGTTTACAGGCGTTTCATTGGCATACATAGTCATGGCATAACTTAACCGCACAATTTTTTGTTTTTAAGGATAGAAAAACACAGGCTATTAACACATCTAGGTTTATAGACATTCTGTGTGCTGGCTAGCTAAGCCTGTCTATTGAGGTGGGTCACAGTGCTTTATTCATACTACAAGCTATGATTCCAACCTGTACAGTAGCAATTAATAATAATAAAGCCATTTTAACTTTGCCTAACTGACTGAGAGTATGATCGCGATTGCTCGTAAGTATGGTATTAAACCGACGGCATATTGTCGTCAACTGAGCAAGTAATATATACACACATGGAATAACATGAAGTAACTGGAGATTAGGTCTACAATTTAGTTATGAACTAGCTACGCTTAATGCAAGATTCTCACACGTTAAGTATTAGCATAAGTATTCGCTAGTTTCTAGAATATTAACCAGCTTATTTAACCGATTAACTGACAGTGAGTGCCATTCAGTGGTATACTATATTAGTGTGTGCCAAAGGTTATAGGCTGGATTTTGCGAAAGGAGACAAACGAGCGCACAGATTATGGGTTAATGTCGCTTGTCAAAGGGTTACCTCCTGTCTTGTTATTGGTGGGAATGATGAGCAAAAGTATATACAAACATGATATAAACAAAGCTTAAATGCGCTCTATATATGTTTTGTGGTAGGAAAAACCTCAGTTCTCTGTAGGTAAGAAAGAGGGAGTCCGCAGGAACTTGGAACTGGTGGTAAGATTGCAAGGTTTACAGAAACCACTGGGTCTGGTGGTATAACGTCAGCTAGCATTCTCCCAAGTCTCAGCATATTACGGCAGCTTTACAGTTCAGCATGGATTAGGTATGGGCGTTGTGTCCTTGTATGCTATGCTTGGGGCTGTTTGGATAGTCCAAGTAAGCTTATTCAGCCGATGCCCCTGCGTGAGGCCGGTGCCATCAGGTGTGCCGGTGTTGCTGCTGGGTACTGATCCCGTGCGCCCCAGGAGTGTGGGTCGTGAGACTGGTCAGTGTCACAGCAAGCTTTGTGAGTGTCGTGAGGGTTTCCTCTGTGCTGGTATAGAGTTGTTTGTGCCGTTGGACGGGTGCATCGGCGGGCTCTACTCTGAGGCTTGGGGTCGTGAGCGCTGCTGTCTGAGGGCCCCGGTGCCGTTTCCCGCCGTGTTAAGCTTCAATGTTTCTTCCGTCCGAAGGCTGCTCATGAGTTACAAGGTGGGTTCCCCTGTAGATGGCGCCGGGTAGCTGGGCTACAGTTGTAAGTTTTAATAAATGCTGTGGCCTGTTTCATCCAATATGCATTGTCTGTCGTTATTGGTGGGATAAGTGGGTAGTCTCTTTCTTTTAGTCGCACCACATTCCCCGCTACGTACATACATGAAAACATGTTTACATTTGCAGGGGCTAAACAGCGAGCAGGTTTCCCGCAGGCATTGCTTCTTTCATCCAATCCAATGCTTCTCAGAAGCATAGGTGACAACAATCATGTGTGGCGAACATCGTGATTCTCCTATGAAATGCTCTCATTGAGACGCATTCAGAGGCGGTGAGGTGTGAGAATCAAGCCTGACTCAGTTCTCACAACAACAGTGCCTCTAGTTGCTGTCAGCAGTATGTTTGGCCCTGCAATGAACTTCAATAGAGACACGAAGAGCTAAAATTACAGATAATTACATGTTGTTCAAACACAGCTCAAGAAACAAATGGCAACTTGAAATGTCTGCTTGCTAATGTGATAATGTGTAGGAATATGGGGGAAATTGAGATATTGGCATATAAGGAGCAGTATGCCATAATTTGGATTACTGAGACGTGGGGGAATATGGGGGAGCTTGAGATATTGGCATACAAGGAGCAGTATGCCATAATTTGGAGACTTGGGGGAATTAAACACTTGATTGGGCTATTAATTTAAATGAATATACATTATCTAGAAGGGATATAAAAACTAGAAAAGGGACAGGTTATGTCTTAATATTAAACCTGCTTGGAACCCATGTGTTAAAGAAATTGTATGTGAGGATACTGGTGAGGATTTGGAAGCCTTATGTGTAGAAATATGCACAGGAGGAAACAGGGGATATCCATTAAGAGCACGAATATGCTACAAGCCCAAAAACATTCTTCTATCTTAAATTACTAAGGCTTCACAACTGGTTTATTTGTTTAATTATCCAAACATTGATTGGGCCAGAGGGATTAGTAGTACAGTTAAAGGAAACAGATGTTTGAATCTGATAAATTATAATTTTTATGGGCTGTACAAAAACACTTAAAGGATCACTATAGTGTCAGGAAAACAAATCGGTTTTCCTGACACTATAGTACCCTGAGGGTGCCCCCACCATTAGGGTTCCCCTCCCGTGGTGCTGAAGGGGTTAAAACCTGTTCAGTTACTCAGCTTCTTCCACCGCCGGGCTCCCTTACCTCTCCTCCCCCGCCGACATCAGCTCCCCCGTCTGACATCCACGGAGCAGAATGCGCATGCACGGCAGTGCCGCGGGCGCATTCAAAGTGTCCATAGGAAAGCATTGAAAAATGCTTTCCTATGGATGGTCTGCGTGATGGAGGCATAATATGCCTCCAGCGTCGCAAATGCGCCTCTAGTGGCTGTCCGGAAGACAGCCACTAGAGGCTGGCTTAACCCCAAATGTAAATATAGCAGTTTTAGAGAAACTGCTATGTTTACAGCAGGCAGGGTTAACCCTAGAGGGACCTGGCACCCAGACCACTTCATTGAGCTGAAGTGGTCTGGGTGACTATAGTGTCCCTTTAATTGTAAAAATTCAACGTGGTAATGGCATCTTTACAACTAATTGACTGCCAGGAAATATTCACTGTCAAAAGCACAGAGGATAAATGGAATGTCTTTAAACAAATTCTACAAAAATACATACCATTGGGAAACAAATATGCAAGACACAAATTAAAACCAATGTGGCTTAGTACAAGGGTCTGTGAAATGATAAAACATAACAAACCAAGGCTTGCAAAAACAGTGATTAGATGGGCTAAATCTCATGGCGAAAGAGAGCAAAATCAACCCCCAAAAGTTTTTTGTAAGTATGTTAATGCCAAAAAGGTTAACAGTAAAAGTGTAGGTCCATTCGAAAGTGATATGGGTAAGTTAATCAAGGAGGGTCGGGACAAGGCAGAAATTCTAAACAATTGCTTTTCTTCAGTATATAGGGAAGATGAATCTATGGATGTAGATTTGCAAATCCCTGTTACAAAAGCTTTATAGAAAACAGGCGATTGGCTAACACAGGATTAAGTGCTTCAGAAATTAAAGTTAATGTAAACAAAGACCCAGGGTCAATGGGTTCAAAAGCTCAACCCGAAAACTACAGATCCTTTGAGCTTACCATCTGTGGTTGTGAAGTTATTTATAATACATAAGACAGTTCCATACTAAAGGTTACTAGTAAAACCGAATTCAGTTAATTTAGCCAAAAATTGTACTCTTCGATAGAACACTCACTTAACGATAGAGTGAAGAGAGTAGTTTAATGGAAAATGTCCAAATTGGACAAAAGTGTCAAGTGAAGTGATTATCCAGGGTCCACTTCCCCGAAATCCATTTATAAATGATCTTGAAGTGGACACTGAAAGTCATTTGTCAGTGTTTGCAGATGACACAAAACTAGGCAAGAAAATACAGTCATAAACATGATATAACTTCTCTACAGAGGGATTTGGATAAACAGGATTTGAGCAGGCAAGTGCAGATGACATTTTATACAGATAAACGTAAAGTCATTCATTTTGGAATAAGAATTCCAAAAGCCACTTATATATTAAATGGGGTCATGTTAGGGATAACAATAAATGAAAAGGACTTAGGAACAATTATAGATCACAAACTAGGCAACAGTATGCAATGCCAGTCTGCCATTGAAAAAAATTAGTAAGTTGCTTACGTGCATAAAAAGGGGTTTTGATTCATGTGATCCAAATATAATTTTGCCTTTTTTTTTTTTTTTTAACAAATCAGTGGTAGCATCTTGAATCTGTGGTGCAATTTTGGGCACCAGTTGTAAAGGATATTGCACAACTAGAAAAAGTGCAGATAAGGCGAACTATAAAACTAGTAAGGGGAATGGAAAACACTAGTTATGAGAAAAGCCTAGAAAAACTGGAATTGCTTCCTTTATAAAAAAAAAGGCACTTCCTAAGATAGCACTATTCAAATATATACAAGGTCTGTACAAACCTCGATGTGCTGACCGGTTCACTAGCAGGAATACACAACAGACAAGAGGTCACCCATTGAGACTGGAAGACGGGTGTTTTCACTTACAGCAGAGGAAAGGGTTCTGCAGTAAGAACAATACAGATGTGGAATTCTCTATCTAAAGAGGTTGTCTTATCAGATTATATCGATAAATTTAAAAAAGGCTTGGATGCTTTTTTACATGTGTGTAATCAGGTTGTTGATGCAAGAAGAAATCAGATTGCTATTATGGAGTTGGTAATGAGGTTTTCCCTTTTTGTGGTATAATTGGAGATGGCTACAATTGTGGTGGGGTGTGCCTTCTAAATAATGGGCTTCACGAAGCTTGAATGGACTTTAGTCGTTTTTCCACTTGGACAACAACAACAACAACTGAAAGAAACTGAATATTATAAAGTATAAAGCGGAGACATTTCCTCTCTAATTGACTGCATTTTTTATGACTTCTGCAACCCCTTTTTGGATACCAAAACATTACACTTCAAAGTGATGCTTTCAAAAACATACTTTCAAAAATAACTAAATCGTGCATACATTTCCTATACATTGCATGCGTGTATTCTGTTTTTTTTTACAGTATTCCTTTGCCACATGTTCACATGTAGGGCATTGCTGCACTGGCCATCAAGAGTTACTATTACTATGGTAACTATTTCCTCACCTCCTGCACACACACTGGAAGGTTCGGCAGCTAGGATCTCAATGCAGGATTTCTTCAGAATCTGAAAGAAGAAGACTTTCTCTGTTAGCACTGAGGAGAGACTTTGCCAGTCAAGTGACCACAGTCTTACCCACTACATAAAGTGCCAAAATGCTCCACACCGCTGTCTTGCTAGGCTAAGGAACTATTGCACATACATAAATGTATGGATCATTTCAGCTGGCTTACTATTGTGTGCAGTTTTAATGTGCCTCAGAGTTTCTTGAGAATACCAGTGTTCATTTATGTGTAGAATGTTCCTGCGTGTGTGGATGTTGGTGTTCTTATGTATGAGTGTGTAATTTTATACGACGACAATGTGTGTTTATGAGTGCTTTGGTGTGTGCAATGTCCGTATATGTCTCTCTGTGAGTGTTTCTGTGTGTGTGTTTGCGCAATATATGTATGAGTGCTTCTGTGTGCATATTTCCCAAGTGTCCCTGTTTAGGAGGGACCATCCCTATTTTGGGACAAAATCCCTCAGTCTAATTTTTACCCTTTGCCCCTCTTTTGTAGGTGCTTTGTATTGTTGCTGAATTTAATCTGAATTTATAACATAGCAGTAAAACCTTCATTTATGTATCTTTAATCTATCATAGATGTGTTTAGAAGTCATTTTGTGTTGATATGGTATGCTGTTCTTTTAAAATATATTTTGCTTGCTTAAATTTATTTTAGTAAGTCAACTACAATTTCTTGGAACAGCTCTACAACTGGCCAAACCCCCACTCACACCCCTAAAATGAAGTATCTCTATTTGTCATTTAACATTATTGGGAGGTATGTGCATTTGCAAGAAGAAAAACTACCCCAACAAGAGGACATAGTCTTAAATTAGAGGGGCAAAGGTTTAAAAATAATATCAGGAAGTACCCTTACTGAGAGGGTAGTCGATTCATGGAATAGCCTTCCAGCTGAAGTGGTAGAGGTTAACCCAGTGAGGGAGTTTAAGCATGCGTGGGATAGGCATAAGGCTATCCTATACTTAAGATAAGGCCAGGGACTAATTAAAAGTATTTCGAACATTGGGCAGACTAGATAGGCTGAATGGTTCTGATCTGCCATCACATTCTATGTCTATGTTTCTATGTCAGTATGATTGTGTGATTGGGCAAATAGATTGCTCAAAACCACACCTTTAGTTACACACCCAAGTAATACTCCTACCATTTTATCAGTGCACACATCTCCTCATTCAAAAATCCTCTCTCGGGTGTAAAATACTTTAGCCCATTGACTGAGCAAGGTTGTTAGCCTAATTGGTACCATGGGACGTGTTGGATGTGACAGAGTGACAGACGTATCTCTCTTCTCTTGGCACTGCACCAACAGCTATCCATCAAGGAGGTACCGTGGCGGTCCCTCTATGTCTGTACTGTGCGCAAATCGTACACAACAAAGTCCAGCCTTGCATACCAACACTTCTTCACTACTAACTCACAGTTTTAATAGTAACATTTCAATACAGACATTTGATGGGGGGAAAAAACAAATTTTAATGAGATTAGTTTTTTTTTACAAAACCTAGATTTTTTTTTTTCATTATGTATTGGCTTGTGATATATGTCTGTATTACGTAACAGTACAAATGAGAATAAAGTATAGAATTTCAAAACCTAGACCTAAGTGTAAACAATGATCAATTTTATCCAAGTTTTACGAAACACATCCATTTTTTTACAGATCAAAATTAGCTGAGTAACAGACCACACCATGGTTCTGCGGATAGCTTAATATGTTTTGGAAACAGTGAACAGGGCAATGGATAAGCTGATAGGATCCGTAATATGACAGATATCAATTTACACTGCAGTTCCTCTCATCCTAAGTGATTAATGGAAGTGCTCTTATGTATAAACTACTTATGCCACAACCCTGACTGAGTATCAAAAAACATATATTAATGGCCTCAGTCAGTGCGGTTCCCTTTGTAACATAGCCTGCACTTTAGCTTCCTTTTAATTTGACATATTTTCAGTATTATTCTGCCATTTCATGTTTAATAGCTTTATCCTGTTAACTTATTTTGCATTGGAGTACTCAACACATACACATAAGAAATGGCTTCCCGTGTTTCTGTTTCTGAGGTAAAAACAGATGTAAACACTCCCTGGACTCCTTATGCCATCTGTACAACAGACAAAACTGTCACTGGTCAAGGTTCCCAAACCAAACACTGCTGTGTTTACAATTTCACCCTCACTGCTTATTTACACAACACTTCCTCTGTAGTCAGCATTGACCCATCCTCAGTCATCGGTTTGGGGAAATAAAGACTATTTGTCTCTCAATTGTTTGTCACGTCGGTTTGTACAATATTTATAGATATTCTAGTGTGTATTTAATGGCTGCCATTTCACTGATGGTTTATTACTGCGTGGCCCTCTGAATTCTTACTTCATATACATTTCCCATGATGCTGGCTGGCAGATTATCACAGGAAGCGCAGTTTATGGGCTAAATGACAGCCATCTGCAGTAGATTTAAGGCTATGTCTGCGCCTTCTCATAATTATAATCACGCATATAGAAGTACATCGTCCATGCAAATCTCTCTATAGCCATGTATCTTCTATTTTAAGTTTGCCTCATCTTGATGTTCTGATTCTGTGTATCTCTCATTGGTTTTCTTCCATCTCTATCTATTCTCTCACTAGACCCACTGGTGACTGTAAGCAACCACTCGATAACAAGTCCACAGCTTCCACATCTTATTGGCTTTTTACTGTCTTATCACTCTGCATAAACATCTGTATTGCAGATTTTATATCATTTACTAGATGCACCCAAAACTTAGCTGAAACTGTACATATAAAATTGATTAGAAGTGCGTCACTAAAGGAACTCGGTCATACAATTTTTTTTAATTTTTTTTTCCCTCATTGTATTTTAATATGTACTCACCGAATCTATAACTCCTTGTAATGCCTGAAATCCACCCATGACTGGAAACACATGGTCAATACTGTCAGCAATTGTCGAGAGCTGTGAAAACAAATAATAATTAAATGTGTCAATCACTATTTCTCCTTTCTTCAAGCTTTAGCCTTTAGCACTATGACATATTTTACTTATATCTGGATAGAACTGCTCAAAATTGAGTTATAGTGAGTGATTTTGTACATAATAAACATGCAAACAGCATGTTGTTGCTTTGTTGTGAAAATACCTTAGTGTCATTTTTGAGTCAATTAGTGAAAAAAACTAAAACATTCATTATCTTGTCTTTGGCTTAAAGGGACACTCTAAAAATCATGACCAATAAATCTTATTGTAGTGGTTATGATGCAAGGAGTCTTTACACGGCATTCCATCATTTATGTCAAACTGTTGTTGAGCACTTCGGGAAAACGACATCCAAAACCTGGCCCCTCTGCTACTGCTCAGATAAGCGATCTGTCCAATCCAAATCTGGATAGCCGTGATAGGAAGTGAGCATTGAGCTAAGCCATCCCCAGCGTTTGCAGCCTATCATTACCATTAAATAGTTGGATAACGTGTGAGTGAATGTTATTTTCCTAAGAAATATGGGTAGTGAGATACATTGATCAATTAAAATGCAGATGAAATGGTTTGTTGCATATGAGAAATTAAGATTAGTGGTGGGAAAGGTACCCCATATTTAGTAAAAAGGTGGGACCCACAAGTTGGCTTCTCAACTATTTAATTATTCAATCACAAACAGTAGCACATTGTGTGATGGATACGGTAGGACACTGTCCTCCTATAGGCAGATGGGTATATATATATATATATATATATATTTATTTTGCATTAGTGAAACAAGCATGTTCCAAGCAAAGGACTGCTTTATAAGGAAAATGCTAACACAAACAAAGCAGATGACATATAGGACATATGAGTTCTGCCCTGCACGAAATAGAATTGGAACATAATAATAGGGAAATGCTGTATAAAGCAAACATCAGCTTACACTAATTTTATAACATTCTATTAGATATGGGTCTTAACATGGAACAGTCATCCAGTTTTTGAAATGTACTCCCAAGCACACAAATCTGTACACTTACCTGTGTTTCATTAAAATCTTTAACGCCTACACAGTAAACGATCGCACCCAAACTTCGAGCTCTCTCAGCCTTTTATCAAAAGACAATTCCCGAGAACAAACAAGGTTAAATCATACACAATACAAAGTTAATTAGCATAGTTAATTTATATTAGGTGCTACAAATCTAGTCAGATAAACGGAATACGCACTTTTTTCTCAGTGTGCAGCCATTGATAGGCTGAGAGCGTCAACTGGCACTCTCTGACTATCAGCAGCTGCCTGAACAATTCTTCCTTATCCAGCACTTCAGAGAGGAAAATAATCTGAGGGGCTGAAGTGCCGGGCGTCAGAGCCCCAACTTTAGGGATTAACGGTTTAACATGCCTGAAGGTAAAGAGGCACCTGGGCACTCCTACCCTCATAACAAGATAAATGAGCTATGTTGGTATAAATGTGAGAGTGTTCCTTTATCACTTGCTATTTGCCTATTGTTGACCAAGTTACAGCAGGGCTAAAACAAAATGTTAAAGTTCACAATGCTGTGTGTTGGTACACAATGATGGTGAGTGAAAGTGAACGTGAGTTAATTTTAGTTATTAGATTTTATTTTATTTGCCCTAAAAATAAAGTTATGCTAAGACATTTAAAGAACACTTCAGGCACCAAACAGCTAGAAATGCATTCTTTTATTTACTACCAACATATAACTTGGATTGCACACCTTATCCCCATTTATCTAGATTGTGTCTGTGAACAATGGGCATAAACCAACTATTTTGGTTTTAATAAGTGTCTGTAGGATGGGTACTTGCGAGAGGTTTATAATGGTGACATCTAATAAACAGAGTCTCATAGAGATACCTCACCAACCACTGAGAGAGTTTATTAAATAACGTGACAGTAAAGACTGATTTAACATAATTTTTATATTATGCACATTTTTCACAGCAGACAGGTTTTCAAAATTGATAACTGTTGCAAATTCATTTTTCCAACTCTGAATTTTTTATCAACCTTTTGAAACACAAGAAAGGTCTCAAACAACAAGAATTCAAAACAGTGTTTTGAGTAAACATATACAAAGAAAGACATCAGGCTATAACTTGTAACGGAGATATGAGTTTTTATTATTGCTACTTTAAATGTCACATAAAATTTGAGAACTTACTTCTTGTTCTGCATAGGAGAACTGAGCTTGTTGCAATTCGCCATCAGTTAGAGCAATGATAACACTAGCTGCACGGGCACCTTATAAGTAATAATTTTAAAATATATCAATGCACAGTCAATTATCAAAACACAGCATTTCATTATGTATACAGTATATAGCTGGATGCCAATACTGGCCTAATATTTACAATATAGAGTGTAGTATCCAGACTATTTTATGAAGAAACCAAAAGAAAAAAATAACAGCAAACCACAAATTCTGTAAAATTTATAAGAGAACTGGGAATTTTATCTAAAAAAAAATATAAAATGAAAAATGTATGGATTTGGAGATATCTTCCAGTTCTAATGGTTTTGCATAACATTTTTAATTCCATCGTGAATTCTGCCAGGTTGGTAAATACTACACAGAAGTGCAGTTAACTCATATAGACCAGACAGAGATGGGAAGTGGATGTAAATGGGCTTGGAGGCAGAGTGAGCTATGTGCTAGGAATACCGATTTGTATCAATAGCACTATAGTATCCCTTTAACATGTACACGGATATGTCTATAAAGTCTATGTGTTTCTTCAGTATCTCCTGGTATCTCTACTACATTGGGTGACTTTCTCCAAGGTCTAATTTTTAGGAAGACATCTCAAAAGTTCCCAGTTCTGCCTACTTGAGCTTTTTTATCTTTCTGGCTCATTGTGGATTTACATGCCCTAAGTAAACATACTCTGTCGTCCATATATTTAGGAGGGCAGGTGGAGGCAATGTGTACATTAAGAATTTATTCCATTCCTTATTATGATTGTTGAAACAGGGTAGTGATTGATCACAATGAACACCAGTAGATACTATTAATTTTAAAAATACAATCAAATGTTACGATGGGAATACAATGAATAACATACCACTATTTTCATGATAGATCTGTTCAGTTGCCTGTAATTCACAAAGAGGAACAGTAGGTGAACTGGTCATCTGACAGCATCAAGCACTAAAAGCTCAAACTTAATTTAATCATCTAAAAGCATCACAGACTAAAAGGTCAAAAGGTTAGCCCAGCAAGAACGCATTAATTTAATGATAGTCAGTGGCCACCTAAAACAAACTGAATCGAAAGATCGAAAATATTTAGGATTAGATCAATAATCTAATGTCTGTTTTATGCCAACTTCAGGAAATATGAAAAGGATCAAAATACAAACCCTTTTAAGCCCTTCATGCATAAAAGTGTCTCCTCCTGGAACCTCTGAACGTAAGATGTGAAGGCCTCGTCTAATCGCATCTCTATTAAAAGGTCAGAGAAATTGTGTGTTAAACAAACAAAACAAAAAAATCAAACAGTTGCATCACCCCTCTAAAGCAGGGGCAGCATATGCAATAGCATTTGTTTTAACTATTAAGGGTCAATCATTTGTAGTCACAAAACACAAATGGGAATCCCCTGGATTTACTAAAAAAATATTCTGTTCAGAAATCAATATAGACCAAACACTTATGTTTCAGTACATATGGTGCATTCATATGGTTCCCTTTATTTATTTATTTTCTGTATTTTTGCCTGTACAAGATCCTGAGTTAAAGAGACATTCTAAGCTAAAAAAATATATAATTCCTATGAGCACATGGAGGCAAGGCTCTCTTAACCCCTTAAGGACCAAACTTCTGGAATAAAATGGAATCATGACATGTCACACATGTCATGTGTCCTTAAGGGGTTAAAGGACCACTCTAGGCACCCAGACCACTTCAGCTTAATGAAGTGGTCTGGGTGCCAGATCCAGCTAGGATTAACCCTTTCTTCTATAAACATAGAGGCGCTTCCGTGCTTCTGACTGTGATTTTTACAGTGAGAAGACGCCAGCGTCCATAGGAAAGCATTGAGAATGCTTTCCTATGGGCTGGCTGAATGCGCATTCAGCCGATGACGACGAGAAGGAGGAGGAGAGGAGAAGGAGAGTGTCTCCCCCCCCCCCCCCCCGGCGCTGGAATAATAGGTAAATTTAACCCCTTCCAACCCCTAGAGCCTGGCGGGAGGGGGGGCCCTGAAGGTGGGCTGGACTTAGAGACCCTATAGAGCCAGGAAAACAAGTATGTTTTCCTGGCACTATAGTGGTCCTTTAATGTACTGTTCCAGTATGTCAAATATGTTTTGTTATATTTATTGTTTGTCTTGTTTTATCTATTGTACAGTGCAGTAGAATATGTTGGCACTATATAAAAAATATTGCATTTTAGCACAGTGCTGCAGCTCTATCTAGGGTTACCAAATCCACCATGTTTTCAGGGACACATATATTTTTGTACAGGACAACACTTTTCATGTGCTGCCCATCATTATAAATAAGTGCCATGTGTCCCTGAAAACATGGTGAATCTGGTAACCCTAGCTATTAACCATCTCCCATTCAGGGGAAGAAGGGCATTCTAGTTTTCAACTAGAAAGTGTGTTGCTACCACAGTGGGCTCCATACATAAAAACAAACACACAAAAAAATCAAAACAGAACAAAGTTTATCACAAAAGCAGTACATAAACAGCCAGTGCTTACTCTGAAAATAAAGGGAAAACTGTATAAAATTTTCAGGAACTAGGTTTGGGGAGAACTCACTTCAGAAGCTACAACCACATACATTTGTATCATAATGAAGAATTTCAAAGACAAGTTTCCCTTTTACAGGTTGTGATTTGTAACTTATCCTTTTGTATGTTTTCCATCTGTCTAATGCATTATAAATTAGTACCAGCTCCTTCAAACTCCAGCGAAGTGCTAAATATTTTGTGTACATTTTTTTTTTAATTTTTACTCAAAGTTCTAAGTTTTGTTGTTTTAGGATATTTGAACCCCCTCACTAAATACGAGATTGAAGGTGGTCATTTATTGTAACGTGGTAAGGGGCCACTACCCAACATGGGCTACTGAAAACTGGACTTCCCCAAGCCCTTCATGGAGTTTAAATGGGTTAATCACTTATGGCCAGAAGACAGGGCATCTCTTGGCCTGTCACAGACACTTGAGATATATATATATATCTTAAGGGTATATAGCGGGTATACCTATATGACTAGACATTTTTTTTTTTAAATGTATTTATTTATGTCATAGAGCAAGATGATCAGCTATTGCTGGCCCCAGCCTTGATTCATTAATGTAATTCCCATTTCTGTGTCTCAGGGTATACAGTTATGTAGCACTGAAAGGGTTAATGTAATGGCGAGACCTTTACATATGTTGAGGTCTCACAGACCCATAGAAAATATTTTGTAAACAAATTGTATTATTTATCACTGCAGACAATGACAGAGTGTCACTGTGTGCAGCTCTCTCAGGCTTGTATCGGTTATCTTCCTAGTTTTGTGCATAGCTTGCACTTACGCTATGAACATAGATCTGTAGTAAATTCAGTCACGCTCAGAAGCCATGCTGTGGAGCGTGATAATGAATATCGCAGATCATAACTTTTGTGAAACAAAAGCACACATTTGGTTAAAACAACATTCATTCACTGCATTTACTATTGTCCTCTATGCATATTGCACTACTACACTGATCAGCCACAACATTAAACCCACCTGCCTAATATCGTGTAGGTCGCCCTCATGCAACTAAAACTGCTCTAATGCGTCAATGTAATAACTCCACAAGACCTCTGAATGTGTCCTGTGGTATCCAGCATAAAGACATTAAAGGAACAGAAGAGAAGATTACAGGGGGGGAGAAGAGAAGATTACAGGGAGGTGGGAGAAGAAGAGAAGATTACAGGGGGGAGAAGAGGAGAACACGGGGGGGGAGAAGAGGAGAAGGGGAGGAGAACACGGGGGGGAGAAGGGGAGGAGAACGGGGGGATGAGAACACAGGGAGGGGGGGTTGAGAAGAATGTGGGGGAGGGAGAGACCACTAAAGGAGGGAGGGGGTGGTGGAGAGACCACTAGGGGAGGGGGGTGAGGAGAGACTGCTAAGGGAGGGTGGGGGAGAGCAGAGAACACTAAGGGAGGGAGGGGGTGTGTGGAGGATAGACCACTAGGGGAGGGTGGGGGGAGAGTAGAGACCACTAATGGAAAGGGGGAGAGAGGAGAGCAGAGACCACTAAGGGGGAGACGAGAGCCCACTAATGGAAAGTCGGGGAGAAAAGGAGACCACTAAGGGAGGTGGGGGGAGGAGAGTAGAGACCACTAAGGGACAGGGGAGGAGAGGAGAGACCACTAAGGGGCAGGGTAGATCTCTAAGGGGCGGAAGGGAGATCTCTATAGGACAGGGGGGAGGACAGGGAGCTATTTCACACTACGCACACACACACACACACACACACACAATGAATCCCTATACATACTCAGAAACACACAATGCATCCCTACACACACAGAAACACAACATGCTTCCCTTACACACAGAGAAACACACAATGCATGCATTACACACACACACAATGCAACCTCTACACATAAAGACAATGCATCCTTTGCACACATAAACAGAAACACACATGCAAACACAAATTGCTCCTCTTACACACACACAGAAACACAATGCATCTTACACACACTCAACGCACCCCTTACAGACACACACACACTTCATCCCTTACACACACATGCAAACACACATTGCTTCACTTACACACACACAGAAACACAATGCATCTCTTACACACACTCAATGCACCCCTTACAGACACACACACTGCATCCCTTACATACACAGAAACACACTTTGCATCCCTTATGCATACAAACACAGATTCACACAATGCATCCCTTACACACAACGAGAAACACACAATACATCCCTTATACACAAACACACACTGCTTTCTATCCCTTACACAAAAACACACTGCTTCCACTACACACAAACACACGGTATCACCTACACAAACTGGTATCCTTTTACACTACATTCCATAAGCACACACATTAGATCCTCTACCATAACACATCTCCTACACACTCCACTTCTTGTGAGCGAACATATAGGTGGACTTATGGGTGGACCTTATGGGCATACTCACCGTCAGGCCCTGGGGCCCAGACCTTGAGCTGTGTAAGGGGCCCCAAAAAATGGAGCTGCTTCCCGTTCTCCCAGAAAATTGATTTTTGTGACCACAGTTACAAACAGCCTCCAGAGATCCTGTTCTACACCAGACCAGTGGAGCCAGACTGCAGCCAGAGCCCATCACCATCCTCATCTGGTTGTAAGTAGGCAATTTAGTATATTATTAGTGACACTAATCTCTAATTTACCTCACATTAAAGGGACACTGCAGCTTAATGAAGTGGTTCTGGTGTCTATAGTTTGTCCCTGCAGGCTTTTTAATGTAAACACACACTGTGTGCAACACTGGCGTTAGTTCATATGGCAGATCATATGGGTGGGGCATTGTGATGTCACTGGGGGGGCGGCAAATCTTTCTTTTGCCTAGGGCGGCAAAAATCCTTGCACCGGCCCTGGTGGTAGGTGCATGTCAAAGTAACATCTACATGAATGCCCTAGGTTTCCCAGCAGAACATTGCCAAGGCCAGAACACTACTTCTGCTGGTCTGTCTTCTTCCCATAGTTCACCCTGCTGCCATCTATTTCCCAGGTAAGTAATGCACATGCACCCAGCCAGTCACCTGGTCTAAAAGAAAATGTGATTCATCAGACCAGACATACTTCTTCCATTGATCCATGGTCCCATTCAGACACTCATGTCCCCATTGAAGGCACGTTCGACGGTGGACAGGGGTCATCATGGCTCTGACCAATCTGCAGCTAAGCAGCCTCATTCGCAGAAAACTGAGATGCACTGTGTGTCCTGAAACCTAATGGCCAGCATTATGTTTTTCAGAAATTTGAGCTACAGTAGCTCTTCAGTGTGATTGGACCAGATGGGTTAACCTTTGCTCCCCACATGCATCAGTGAGCCTTTGGCGCACATGTCCTTCCTTGCACCACTTTCTGTAGGTACTAACCACTGCATACCGATAATACTAAACAAGCATTGCCGATTTGGAGATGCTCTGACCCAGTTGTCCAGCCATCACTATGTGGCCCTAATCAAAGTCACTCAGATCCTTTTGTTTGCCCATTTTTACTGCTTCCAGCACATGAAATTCCAGAACTGACTGTTTACTGGCTGACTAATATATTCCACCCCCGACAGGTGCCAGTGAAAATATATATTCATTGTTATTTACTTCACCTGCCAGTGGTTGTATTGCTGTGGCTGATCAGTGAGGTTTCATATTCCCATACAGTTTTTTAAAGTCTACAATCAGCAGTACTATTACCATGCATATTGGGCAACATTATTTTACTTCATCCAATTCTGTATGTGTGTTGGTAGTACCTGTCCTCTGTCAACTTCATGATGGTGGTTGCACGAGACGAGAAAACGATGAATGACATTCTCAGCAAGGGACTGTACACAATCCAATATCAGGGAAAAATAGATTTCAAAAAGGAACAAAACACAAACAAAAACATGAACAAAATTTTATAATAAATACAATACAATACAATATACAATATAAATAAGATAGGAACAGGCCCAGACTGACCATCGGGCACACCAGGCAAATGCCCGGTGGGCCGCGTTAGCCATGGGCCGAGGACGGCAGGGGAGGTCACAGGATTCCCCAGCCGGTCCATTCAGGGCCAGCACTATCCGAGCACTGGCCCTGCTGTGTTCAATGACAGGCCGGTAGGGAGATCAAAGTTCTCCCTCACCGGCCCACATGCAGTGTGATGCGGCCGCCGGCTGGGGAGGAAGGGAGACTGGAAAGGACCTGGAGGAGCTCTATCTTGTAGCTCCGCTGGGTTCCTCTCGCAAGAGTGAACTCTAGCCCCGCAGGCAAGAGTTCACTCTCACCACCAGGGATGGCAGCACAGCCTTTTCTCCCAGGCTAAAGGTAAGACGGTAGAGTGGATACAATGCCTGTTTTTTTATTTTATTATTATTATTTTTATTTTATTTTAAAATACATTTATATTTGCATTAACTTGCCTCTCCCAACACACAATCCCTCCAAACACACACACATCACCCTCATACACACACAGCAACTTCACTCACACACACACAGCAACCTCACTCACACACACAGCACCCTCAGATACATACACACAGCACCCTCACAAACACACTGCACCCTCACAGCACCCTCTCACACACAGCAGTGTATATATATGTATATATGTGTGTGTGTGTGTGTATAAATATATATATATATATACATATATATATATACACGCATACATATACATGTGGCATGTGTGTTTGTGCTTTAGGGTGCACACTCTAATGCAATAGACTGTGCATGCCTATGCACAGAACCCTCACACACACACTGTACACCTCACACAAAGCACCCTCACACACACACACACACAGCACCCTCACGCACACACACTGTACACCTCACACGCAGCACCCTCACACACAGCACCCTCATACACAGCACCCCCTCCACACATACACAGCACCCTCACTCACACACACTATGCACACCTCACTAAAAGCACCCTCACACACACAGCACCTCCACTCACACACACACACTGCACACCTCACACACAGCACCCTCATACACAGCACCCTCACTCACACACAATGTACACCTCACACACAGTACCCTCACACACACACAGACAGCACCAGCACTCACACACACACAGCACCCCCTCCACACATACACAGCACCCTCACTCACACACAGCACCCTCACTCTCACACACACTATGCAGACCTCACTCAAAGCACCCTCACACACACACACTGCACACCTCACACACAAACACAGCACCCTCATACACAGCACCCTCACTCACACACACAGCACTCTCACTCACACACACTGCACACCTCACACACACACACTGCACACCTCACACACACACTGCACACCTCACACACAGCACCCACACACACAGCACCCTCACTCACACACAATGTACACCTCACACACAGCACCCTCACTCACACATACAGCACCCTCATACACAGCACCCTCACTCACACACACACACACACAGCACCCTGACTCACACACACATTGCACACCTCACACACAGCACCCACACACACACACAGCACCCTCACTTACACACAATGTACACCTCACACACAGGACCCTTAAACACAGCACCATCACCCACACACACTGCACACCTCACACATAGCACCCCTCCCCCCCCCCACACACACACACAACACCCTCACACACATAGCACCCTGACAGACACACACTACACACACACAGCACCCTCATACACAGCACCCTCACTCACACACAATGCACCCTCATACACACACTGCACACCTCACAGACACACAGTACACCTTACACACAGGCACTGCACTACTCACAGACACTGCATACCTCATACACATAGAGCATCCTCACACACACACACACACACACACACACACTGCACCCTTCACACACACTATACTCCTCAAATACACACTACACCCTTCACACACACACTGCACACCTCACACACACGTAATACTTACCCTCACACACACAGACAGCACCAGCACTCACACACACACACAGCACCCCCTCCACACATACACAGCACCCTCACTCACACACAGCACCCCCTCCACACATACACAGCACCCTCACTCACACACAGCACCCTCACTCTCACACACACTATGCAGACCTCACTCAAAGCACCCTCACACACACACACACACTGCACACCTCACACACACACACTGCACACCTCACACACAAACACAGCACCCTCATACACAGCACCCTCACTCACACACACAGCACTCTCACTCACACACACTGCACACCTCACACACACACACACTGCACACCTCACACACACACACTGCACACCTCACACACATCACCCACACACACAGCACCCTCACTCACACACAATGTACACCTCACACACAGCACCCTCACTCACACATACAGCACCCTCATACACAGCACCCTCACTCACACACACACACACAGCACCCTGACTCACACACACATTGCACACCTCACACACAGCACCCACACACACACACAGCACCCTCACTTACACACAATGTACACCTCACACACAGGACCCTTAAACACAGCACCATCACCCACACACACTGCACACATCACACATAGCACCCCTCCCCCCCACACACACACACACAACACCCTCACACACAGAGCACCCTGACACACACACACTACACCCTTCACACACACACTGCACACCTCACACACACGTAATACTTCCAAACATATATGTATTTATACTACATAATCCCTCACACACGTGCTGCACCCCTAAACACATTACATTCCAGACACACACTAGATCCCTATATAAACTCTGAATCCTCTATACACACACACACTCACTAGATCTCCTATACACACTCTGGATCATTCAAACACACACACTGCACCACCTACACACACACACTACATTTCTGACATACACACTCTGGATGCCCTATGCACACACTAGATTCATTGTAAGCAAACGCATAATACATTCCCTAAACACACACTCTCTACAACCCCTATATACACGTCACCTATACACACACACACACACAAACAGCCCATATGCACACACCTCCCCTATACACACTATGCCCTCTATACACACACTCTCTACAGCACCTAGATACATTACATTACACCACAAACACAACATTACTGAAACACAAAACCACACCACAATCAGCTCACTCTACACACACGCAATCCCATAAGCAGGCTCCCAACACATGCATATTACTCTTTCCTGGCATTTTTGTCTTCTGGTATCCCATTTATGGAGACACCAGAAGCAAGTTTCAAGCAAACGCAATGCAAGCATGTTATTAAATTTGCTTGCGCTGTGCAGAACAAATACAGGGCCTTTTTCTCATGCTAGAGCTCTGCGCATGGTCTGCCCTGGAAAAGCATTGAACCAACGTACTCACTTAGAGATGGGGCGTGCTTGTCATTGGGGATGACAAAACACACCCTATCTGGCCCCGCCCCCTTTTCAGTGGGCCGCTGTGATTAAAAATGCCCAGACCTAATTTTTTTTCCCAGTGCGGCCCTAGATAGGACTAGTCATTTATAGCGAGAAATTAGATGTGAGAATCATCCTAAGAAACTGTGTTCCTTTTGGAACTCATTGAGTTATACGCTGTCACTTATAGTAATGAGAGATACTCAGTGGCCTTCAGGAGCAATATAAAATTAAAGATGGTACTTTTGAATAATTAGATTAAGCACCATAACCACTATAACTCAGTGTTGTGACAAAACAAAAGTTTCTCCCCAGTATTGACAGTCTGACCCCTCTGCATCTGCAAGAATATTGCAGATTTTACACTTCCCCATTATCTACATGAATCCTTAGAACTCTGGACAACAAGGAGATGCTGTGAACACTTGGAAAACTATTAACTGCCTATTGTTGGCATCCAAGGTTAATCCGATTTGTAAGGATTATACACAAGTGTAATTTTGGCATATTAGTGCGTTTGCGGGAAAACATGGCTTTTGAAGCTTGATTGATTCAGGTTGAGTCAATCTAAGCCAAAACGGTTTGACAGCACCCATACACTCACAGAACCATAGCCATTACATTTAGTAAATATAAAGTAGCAAACTTCAAATGACAAAATGTTACTGAATAAGAACGAAAACTTGAATACACTACATTATATCCAGCAGCTTTTCCTAATGTTTTAAAAATAGTTTATCCGTTAAAATACTATTATAATGTAGGCATTTAAGTCTAACATTCATACCTCACATCCTTCAATTATGTGTTTTCTGCACAAGTTATAAAGCAAACACCTCAGCAGCTGCTTCCTCCCCCCCCCCCCCCCCCACCTGTTATTTAATTACCATGTGTGGCTTTAAAACAATTATGTAGCTAATCAATGTAATAGTTTTACAGATATTAGCTTAAAAACAGTTACATTTTATTTCTCTCAGTAGAAATGAGTTCTTATATATGGCCATTTGTGCTTGACTAACGCAAAGTTACTGTACAGGGTTTTTTTTTAATACGGGTATTTTGTGTCACTGACTTTTTAAGGCATAGGCTTTCAGGATTATTTAGACTTCAAAGCTTTCATCATTATTTACTAAAGTGAGAATTCGAAAAGAGTTCAACGTGAATTTAAAATGTAAGCCTAGAGTAGCCAAACTGAATGCATAGCTGACTTAGAGCATATGTTGACCTTATATTTGAAATTCCCTTTAAAATCTCACTTTAGTAAAAAAAAAAAAAAAGTGCATGGGTCAGATATGACACAAGCTTGGGTAAGGCCACAACCAAGAGAATAGCAATCATGCAGAGCCTGTGTATATGGTTAAAGGGACACTATAGGCACCCAGACCACTTCAGCTCACTGAATTGGTCTGGGTCCACTGCCCAATGTCCCTTAACCCTGGAAAGGTAATTATTACAGTTTTAAGAAACCCGAGGGAGGGTAAAGCTATAGTGCCAGGAAAACAACTGTGTTTTCCTGGCACTCTACTTTCCCTTTAAGCTCTCATCACAATATGTATGCATAAATACACTTTACTGTTACTTGGGAACTGTTGGGATTCAGCAGAGTTTGTTAAATGAAAGATCCACTGTTATTAAAAGAAACAGGACTAATGCACCTGTATGGCATATACAAGCACTCCAAATTATCCCATAGGTTTTTATTGACTGATTTTTAACACTATGCTAAAACGATAAAACTAGAAAAAAAGCACAATGGCTTACTGACTTCGTTTATTTTGTAAATTGACATATTACACACCTTATGAATTTTTCTGCTAGGCTTTCCACAAACGAGTAGATTTCAATCCAATGGTTTTTGACGCTGCCTGACCTGTTAAGGTAAAATGTAAACATTAAATATTAATATATATTTAACATTACACATTTACATAGTGTAAGCTCAATGATATACAACTGCATGTAGTGCATGAAATAGCATGTATACATTGTGCTAAGTTATTATACACAGGTATATAAATTAAAGTGAATCTTCTCAAATGACAGATGCTTTTATTAAAATTACATATGATGGACACAGTGTGTACATCAAAATACTAAAATACACATTAGAAAATAAAAATGTAAGTTATGTATATTTACTGTTGAATTAGATGCACATTTACCTTGCAAAACATGTCCAACCCACAACACAATGCACTTGTGCATGCCTACATGCACTGTAGAATAATAAAGAGGAACTGGTATATAGTTTAAATCGCAGAGTGATATCATGAACATAGAGGATCAAAACAAGAACTTTAGAACCGAGGCATCATCAACTTAATATTTTTGGATAAGCTTTCAAAATACCTTACTATTTTTGACAAACTCTTAAAATTGTATTTTTCAAAATATTAGAATATTAAAAAATACAGAAAAATTCCAATGTACCCCTCACAGGGTAGGAACAATAAAATGGGGCTGCTCCACACTATATAACGAGCGATTTCACATAAGATATAAAAACTAAACAGAAAGTCAAGTGTGACCAATCCTTCATAAAAGATAAAATAAAATAAAGCATGATAAAATTACTTTTTTTAGGGAATTCCACAATATAAAAAAAGAGAGCTTATAAAATCAAATAAATTAAACATATGTATCAATCAGAAAACCTGTATGAATGCTACCGAAGTTGCAAGAATGTTGTAAATCTGCAACAAGAAGTATCAGAAAAATCCCACAAAATATTAACACACTTTAGATCTATGTTAGTGAAAATCAAAGGGGCTAATCAACTAAGTGGTGCAATCAGGAAAATGTGCAACTGTCAAAATTGCCCAGATGGTCAAAAGTCCAAGGTAGGTACAATATCTAAAAATAAAGACCACTATAAATATAAAGCAGATTCCGAAAAGTACATAAGTACATGAATTTAAAGCAGAAACATTTATATAAAATAAAAATTATTAATCTATGTGAGCGATATCAATCCAACCTAATATACCTGACTATGGGGGGCCCCACAGCGGTTTCTGATGATAATATAAGTAGGCTGTAAAGATGCCGATGCTCTGTCTACTGGACCAAATCCAGGTCCGCCTACAGAGAGCTCAAACGACGCCGGTGGTAGTGGGCACCAGAGACCAGCTGAAATAACTGGTGTGTCCACGCGAGCAAGAGGTTCAGACGTCACATGCCAAAAGGTGAGCACACCAATCTGGAATCCTTGATATCAGGAAAGCTGCTAGATACTTACTTGCGCATACATTAGTGTACCCTGAAGGCCCGGAGAACAGACCACGTGAAATTGTGGCGTTGAGAGACACAAGCGGGAGTGGCGGCCGACCTCCCTGTCCTGTATCAAGAAGACGCAGCAGTGGTTTGGGTCCCGATCCCCACCTACCCCCTCTGGACCAGTGGGGGTTATCTCAGTCCCCACTGGCTTGCAACTCGTACCGACAACGTCTTCTCCACTTGCACAAGCCCAGTATAAGCAACATCTGCACAAAATGGCGGCTGAACCTGAGATGGAACCATACAATTTAACCGAGCAAACCTGGCAGCGACTGGAGGAGCTCCTATATAGTTTCTGGGTTGCCTTGGAGGCACGTCAGGAGAGTGGGGCCCTATTAATGTGGGAACCTGCAACAAATAATAGCCCATCCGGCCGAGGGCCAAAAGGGGCAAGACCCCGCGGCATCACCCACATAGGCAGAGGTCCTACTGTTACAACTGGCACAGCAGCATCGAGGCCTTCCCCTTTCTAGGGCTGGACTCTCAAGTCGGTTGCACAAATATGTTGGCCTGGAATCTGGACTGGGGCTGGAGGGGTGCCCCACATAACACCCAAGGTGTTACGGCCTACCGGTCCCTGTATTTGCCTGCCTTATGCACATTTGGGGACTTACCGATAGGCAGTTACAGTTGTATTCACCTTGTGTCTTAGCATTGCTATTCGGATCTTCAAGTCCTGTCATCAGCTTAGACATGAATGCATAGCTTGCTCTCTATTGTATTACAATTGTGCATGTTCTCTTATTTGTTCAGTTATATATGTTGATAAGCTTGTGGAATGCTGTTGGGGCACCTCAAGCTTGTATACTTATGCACTGCAAAAACATAAAAGGTAAAAAAAAAAAAGGATACTATAGTCAACTGCAGCTTAATGTAGCTGTTCTGGTAAGCATAGCATGTCCCTGCATACATTTTGCTTTAACCCCTTAAGGACCAAACTTCTGGAATAAAAGGGAATCATGACGTGTCAGACATGTCATGTGTCCTTAAGGGGTTAAACATTATATTTTCAAAAAAATGGCAGTGTTTACATTGCTCCCTAGGGACACCTCAGGTAGCAGTCACTCAGACGGCCTGATTCTGAAAAGGATTCTAATGGCAGAATCCAAATACCTGTTTGCTCCTTAGTAGTAGGAATGAGTGGAATGCTTTCACTTTGGCTCAAGTATGTCCAGTCGATCACCAAATCCATCTCAAAAACATAGCTCACATCCGCCCTTATTTAACACCAGACGCGGCTAAGGTGCTGTTCCATGCTGTTGTTCTTTCTCGCCTTGACTACTGCAATCCCCTTCTCAGTGGTCTTACGTGTTCCCAGATTGCACCGCTGCAATCTATAATGAATGTGGCGGCGAGGCTCATTTTCCTGTCTGCCCGCACCTCCCACGCCTCCCCCCTCTGTCAGTTCCTAATTGGCTTCTAGTTAGATATAGGGCTCAATTTACGATTCTGGTGCTTGCTTATAAGTACCTACAAATCAACCTACCTATCCTCCCTAATACACAAGTATGTCCCGTCCAGCCCCTGCGCTCTGCCGAAGACCTACGTCTATCCTCTGTCCGTACTACCACATCTGATGCTCGCCTCCAAGACTTCTCCAGGGCTTCACCTTTTCTGTGGAACTCCCTTCCCTTCTCCGTTAGACTTTCACCCAGTCTCCACTCCTTCAAACTCTTTGAAAACACTCTTCTTCATGAGATCATATCATTTAAACTGCTAGTGGGTTACCACCCCCTTCCCCAAGACTCCTCTACTGCACCTCTCAAAAATAATCTACTAAGTTCTCAGTGATGACTTTTCTAGAAACCTATTTCATTACCCCTACTTTTACCCTTTGTGTTACTATACCCCACTCCCTCTAGCATGTAAGCTCATTAAGCAGGGCCCTCAACCCCTTTGTTTCTGTGCGTCCATTTGTCTGGTTACAATTACGTGTCTGGTAGTCCACCCATTGTACAGCGCTACGGAATTTTCTGGCACTATATAAATAATAAATTAATAATAATAATAAGTGCCAAATGTGTGTTGGGCACAACTAAATTTAGGGCACAATGGCTGAATAAGGACTTGAATTTCCAGTTCTACTGTCATAGTAGTTATGAACTGTCTGACGGTGACATTCCCCCTGGGTCTGGTGGCCGGTGGGTGGAGCAGGTAAGTGACGCCAGGAGTGGACGTCTCTGCTGTATTCTCGCGCATGTGAGAGTAATACTATTACCCATGTTAAAAGTTATTTTTATCATGATTTATATGGTGTAATTTCAGTGGACATTTCCTCTTAAAGGGATACTATAGGCACCCAGACCACTTCATCTCACAGACAGCCACCAGAGATACTTCCTGCAGTCTCACAGAGTTAGACTGTGAAAGTCTTTGCAAGAGGACATCCATCATCAAGCAAAACCCCATAGGAAAGCATTGAGTCAATGCTTTCCTACGGGGAAGGTCTAATACACATGCCACATTTGCCATGCATGCACATTAAGTTCCCCCAACGGTTGACATAGGCGGAGTAGGATCACAACTGGACATCAGCACTGGAATTAGGTAAGTGAAAAGGACAGAGGGACACTATAGTGTTAGGAATACATGTTTGTATTCCTAATACTAAAGTGTCACTTTAAAGCTGAGATATGTATCTCCTGCCTAGACTAATGGAACTAAAAATTGTGGAGAACTGACAGGGGATTTGCATTCTTTACACCACAGAAGGAAAATAGCAAAACTGGCCAAAAATTGCAATTCCTTTGTGAGTACTACAAAATTGATTGTTTTAAGCATTAATCTTTGGGAAACTAACACACCACTTACATTCAGATGAAGGCATTCGGTATACACAGTAACACACTTTCCAAAACTCATATTTATTTATTTATAAAATATTTTACCAGGAAAGATACATTGAGATTTCTCATGTTTTCAAGTCCGACCTGGGTGTATATAGGGAGTGTGCATTTAAAAAAGGTAATGAAAAAAACCTGGCACATGTATATTACGCAAATAGTGTGGGAACCCTCTAGTCCTATGGGTATTTGGGAGCAAAGACTGGATATTCCCTGGTCCAGTTA
Source organism: Pelobates fuscus (assembly GCF_036172605.1). NCBI lineage: Eukaryota > Metazoa > Chordata > Amphibia > Anura > Pelobatidae > Pelobates > Pelobates fuscus. Next base: position 105,234,325 of record NC_086326.1, on the reverse strand, counting down.
TGTCCACCAGCCAAGAGGTAGACAATATTTCTGGATCCCTACCCTATTTATAATTCCATCTACCAAGACCACACACAAACAGGGCTGGGTTTTTAAGTAGGCACCTGCCTACAGGGGCCTGCCACTAGGGAGCACCTGTTTTCAGCACTTTTAATGTGTAGGGTTGCCACCTTTCTTGGCAATCTAATTTTCATAATTAATTATACATGCATGTCATCACAGGACATGACATTGCATCATATTAAGTAACATCAATGGCAGTGACATAAGAAAAAGTGATGGAAGATTGTTCCCTAAATCACAAAAAAAACTGTAGCATTATGTATGTGTGGTAGTGTGTCAGTGTGTATACAGCAGTGTGTGGTTGTGTCACTGCATGTATACTATGTCTGAATGTGTGAAGTACTGTGTAATTATGTCTGTAGCAGCATGTGTATATTGTGAGTATGTGTACATAGCAGTGTTTTAGTGGATGTGTCAGTGTGTATATACTGTGAGTGTGTGTGTGTGTGGGGGGGGGGGGGTTGTGTTATACCGTGTCTGAGTGTCTGTTTCATTGTGTGTTTACAGCAATGTGTGTACATATCATGTATAATAGAGGTGGCTATTCTGGCTCCAACTCTTTCCATTGCCTGTATTTTTGCAATACTGGCATCAGCGAGACATGCCTACTATACCAGCTGTGTGGTTGAAGTATTGGCCCTAATCATCTGCCTTTTTTGACATTTAAACCCAGCCCTGCACACAAGCTGAAAGTGGGGCATTTGCTGCTCTCCCTGATAATACATTGGGTCTGGGAACCTCTTTTATTTTTGTTATAATACCCGACCTATGTGCAGTGTTCACTGGGTAGGTAATAGAACCACTTGTCTCAGTAGTTGATACTGGAGTCTCATAGACCTCAGATGTGATGAAAAAAAAAGCGTTTCTATTTTTTTTTTTAGAAACAGCTATATTATGGCTGCATACAGCAAAAATATGTTACTGGTTGTGGCGATTACTCACCACTTTAAAATTATTTTTTTCCCCGGTTTCAGACAATCTGACCTCAGTAGCACTTGCATGTAGTGATTTATGCTCAAAAGACAAACGGTGTCTTTTTTCTGACTTCTGAGTGTAACTCATTTTATTACCTCTGAAGTTTTTTTGTTTTTTTTATAATTTCTATTGTATAGTTCACAAGACCAGACTACAATACAGTTAAATTTAAACTAACTAAAGGTTCTAGTTATAATAGGATGTATAGAAGATGTAACACATAACACGTCATCTAACCAGAGTTAATTCACAACAGTGAATTAGTTCTAATTAATAAGAAATCAAACAGTGAAAAATAAAAAAAAATAAAACAAGGAGTCTTTAGTTAACTGAACATTCTAACAAGTGTTCTCAGTAGGGTGAATAACACATTTTAACAATGAAGCAAACAGCCAATTGAAACCTTCTTGGTGGGGCGGGGCCTAACCGTCATGGCGGCAAGACATGTCTCGCAGGAGCTCCCGCTCAGCGAAACCCTAACAAGCGACCTAAGGCAGTGTCTCAAGGCAAAAACGTCGACAAAAGATACCCACATGCTCCCTGCAACTGAGGGCATGCAGGATGAGGGTGAGAGACCCACTCGAGACCCGCCGACACGACAACTGACAGTGCGGCCTAGCAAACAACGGGCGGGAGAGACGGCCGCTCTCCCGACCCAGAAACACTCAGACGACAGGATGAGCAAGCCCCGCTACCCCCCCCTCTGGACCGGCGGGGGAGATCCCGGTCCACCCAGCGGAGACAAATCAAACCAGACCTCCCAAGCGAAAGGCGAGTGCAGAGCTTTGCCCAAGATGGAGGACACTGCAAGCGCTGAGAGCCCCACAGACGCTGTATCTGACGTCCTAGTAAGGATCAACAGACACTTCGAACGGTTCTGGAAGCAGCTGGAGCGCAGGCTACGCCAACCTGCCCCACCAAGCAGCACCGACCCGCTCACACAGAACCCGCAGCCGAACAGGCGGCCGGTGGCCCCGCACCAGGACACTCGTGCAACACCACGGAAGGCGAGTAAGCCTCATGTGCAGCAGAGTCACTCACACGCAAGCCTCAGGCAAGCCATCCAAACTAAGCACAGCAGAAGGGGTCCCTTGGTGGCAACGTCAAGCCCCAGAAAGAAAATATACATGACACACCATCCTGACCCTCATCTACGGGGAGAAAGGCCGCAACATGGAGGAGGCCCTGAGTGGAACCCAGAAAGCAACCCCCTAGACATCAGCACGGCCCAGATGGCTGACCGGGAGGAGATGAGCTCAGTTGCAGGAGGGAACCACAGGCGGAGGACCCCTCCACACCACACAGAAGGGGGAACCTTCAAATCATCCCGGAGCCGAAAGGAGGGAGAGCGCTGCCCCTACCACCCCACGACCCTGGAGAAACCATCAGCTACACCGAAACTGGGTATTGGCTAAAGCAAGCACTGGACTGGATACTTGAGGCGGGTGGCCACCGGCTGCACCGGACACTGAACACCGAAAATCCGGCCAAAACAGCTGAACTGAAAGGGAGATGTGTGGCAAAAAAAAAGCGATCTATTCTGGCAAGAGATTGCAGCTTTTCACTTCAGTGGCGAACCCTGTGATATTTTCTTTATCCCCTTTGACTTTCACTTATATTGCGGACGCTCTGGAGACCGTGCCAAACCGGGGTCCACTCAGGCCCATTATGCGGGACTTTTAACTGTTCGGTGAGACGGACTCATGAGAAACCACACAAGATCTACGGTAACTCCCTCAGATGCCCCGGGGCGCCCCGCACTCAGAGACTTCCAGTCCACCTAGCAGGCCAGCCCGTGAGGGCCCCGATGGGGATCACAGTTCCTAACTGTTTATAATTGTGTTTTGGACACGCACACTTGTTTTTTCATGTTAATGTTAATAATGATAGAATGCAACAACACAGAGACAAACTTACCGCACAACACGATATACCAGCCCAAATAGGCACAAAACACACCATAGGGCACTGGTTCTGGGAACTACCACACAATTTGCCTAAGCACTACTTCTAAGCCGACCACTACTACACGGTAACCAATAACTTTGCACTAAGACACACTAATGCAGCCAACGATACTCACTCATTACTCTTTTGATAATAGAAACGTTTAGTTATCCTTGTTGTTAACATAATAATGCTAGCTGGGCTAGATAATCATAATTGAAGGAACAGTCTGTTTAAGCCACCCTACTATAGCGATGTTACTTAATGTCACAACTAGCCTTTATACATATCTTAACTAAGCTTGCGACCCAATAACGCAGAAAAATGTCAGTATGTTTCTCTGTATCCGTACCTCATATGTCGTAACCTGTAACTGACACAGAAGTTTAAAGTTTAACTCTTGACGAAACCACATTACTTTAAAAAATAGTGCTGTAAATCAGACATGTGATGCTCTGTACTGGATGTGTTATTACCTTTTGCAATGTCTATGCTTATATGTGAAGTCTGGAAAGCACTACAAAAATAAAGAATTAAAAAAAAAAAGAAACCTTCTTGGTAAATCAATCCCAAAATCTAAAGATCTACTGCAGGTCATAGAACTAAATATCTAAATTTGTTGTCAATATCCACAGAATTCTGACATTTAATAAAAAATCCAAGAATGGTGCAACAATTATTATAAGCATTCACAAAATGAAAATTAGCTAAACTACAGAAAAACAGGATCTTGTATTCTAAGAAAGCAAAGTACAATACTCACACTCACTTAAAGGAACACTCTAATGCGCAAATGGTCAAAAATAATTAAATCACTGTTAAGTATTTAAAACCCCAAATGAATGCATGTATGCACTGGGGGTATATCTTAGAATAACTTGCAAAGGCTGCAGATCGTATGAACTGCAGCCTTAGAAAGCCCTCCCCTTTTTTAGAGAGGCTTCTCACCTGGTCTAAGGTCTGGAGCAGCTGATCTGAGGTCTGTGTGGGAGGAAGCAGACACGCTCACGGAGAGTATGCTTGCTACTTACATTAGCTCATTGAGCTAACGGAAGTAGGAAATAAATCTCCCTGGCTGTTTGATTGACAGCCAAGGTGGTGGTCCATAGTTAATTTATAAAAGTTCTAATTTCTCGTAGAAATCTGCACTTTTATAAAGTGGGGTTAAACTACGATACTCCTCACCCATAAAGCACTTCAGCATGCTGAAGTAAGTGCTTTGGGGGTGTGGAGTGGTCCTTTAATCTTCTTTTTCACGCCGCAAAAATATATAAATGTTAAATATTGATGATGAGTAAACATAATGTTCATAATCCCGGTAAGTAACATCTCCCCTTTTAATTGTTAACGTGCCAGCCACTTCAGGCAGGCCCTTTATCTGCCTTATGGCTAATGCCAACATTTATTTCCATACTAGCCTGTCCAAGTTTTGGCTGCATTGATAGTATGAGACATAGGATCATCATTATGATTTGAATATTGATCTGCATCTTTTTCATATTTTCATTAGTGTATATCTACTAAACAGTGATTTTTACTTATTTATTGTATTTGGGCAGTGGAGTGTCCCTCTAACATAATATCTAAGCAGTAAGGATGTAATATGAGAAGATGATAAAGACTGAACAAAGAGAAGCCCAGGGTCTTATAAAAATCTACACACCCCATATGTATTATTTACCGTTTAGATTTCAGCTTGTATTACCTTTATTGCACCAGCTCTTGCCTAACAAACAATGTTTTGAAGGTGGCTCAGAAAACACGCATTTTGCAATGACAAGAAATTACAGCTGGAATGCTGAGGAGGATATATTAATTAGATTAAACATAATAAATCCTGCTCTTTTTTGGATGAAAGACAAGTTCTCATTCTCTCCAAAAAAAAAAACCTTCTGGCACTCTCCTATACTGTTTATAATGTCTTCAAGGGTTCCTGAGCAGTGTGCCAGCTTCCTTTGTAATTTGTGTATTTGAGTATTATTTCCTCTTACTAAATGCAATCTTGTAGGTATTGTGGGAGTCAGCTATAACATTTCACTTAGCGTGACAAATTCATTTAAACGATAGATTGCCACTTACCAAAAGGTAACTTAAAAGAACACTTCAAGCACTGTAACTACTACAACCTGCTGTGGTGGTTTTGATTACAGTTGTGTTTTGTGTCGTTCCAGGGTAAGTAGTCAAACCATTTTAGTACATTTTGACATAAGTGGGACCCACTAGCAGGGTTATTTACTAAGGTCATAATTGAATGGACCAAAACCCTCCAGCTGCTTACAGGGCTATTCTGACTGCAAAATCCGTACATTGTTCAACCGAGTTAACAGTAGCTGGCTGTTGTCATTCACGCCCTGAATGGACCGAATGCTTCAAATCCGAGCCCAGAATCTTTAGATTTTGGCCCGGATTTAAAAAATATCCAGAGATTTTCCCACTGGTAGCACCAGCAGCAAATTAATTATAACCCTCGGCAGAGCGTGCGTTATGTGGTGGCTAACCATCACTAGCCAGCCAACTGCCACATTAAAAAAGTCAAATAAGTAAATAATAATAATTTTAAAAAAAACAACCCTATGGGTGTTAATAAGACTCCTGTATTACTATAAGGGACTTTTAAAACCTCCCTTTGCCCCCATCTGCTGCATGTCTAAAAGAGGTTTAAAACTAGCCATTGTTGCCCAGTAGCTAGAAAAGGCCCTATTCCTTGAAAAACATTTATTTACTTACCTGATCCCTTGACGAGCAGGCGCTAATGCACATGTGCAGTGAATGTCATGCGCACATTAGGCCTCCCCATAGGAAAAGACCAAAATCACCTAATTTTTTCCATTTTTAATAAGAAGCCTTTGCAAGTCCTCCCCTTCTAACCCTGCCCAGACTTTACATGTCTGTCCAATCAGAGACTTCCCAATGCAGCTATATGAGAAGTCTTTGCAAGGCAGGTGCTCTGGGCAATTGCAGCCCCTTGAGTTTAGCTCAACCGAGCTAACCAACCAGGAAGTAACATAACCTGTTGTCTGCTTGAAAACCAGGGGAGTATGACCATGTAAATTCACAAGTGTCAATTTCTATTGAAATCTGCACTATATGCAAAATGAAAAAAAGAGAACACATACTTCACATATAAAGCTTTTTAGAAAGCTAAAGTGTTTTCAGGGTCTGGAGTGTCCCTTTAAGTAATAAAAAGGGGACATTGTTAACACTTAGATTACTTCAGCAAGTTGAAGTGCTTTCGGGGTTTTAATTGCTGCTTTAAAATGCGGATCCAAATTGTAGTCACATGGCACTGTGGTGGTTGGGTTCAGTTGAGTGCTGTGCTGCTATTAATCGTTCAATTAATGGTCTTGATTCATCAGAAGTTAAGATTCATGTTTCATTTATACAGCACAAGTCAACAATACATTTGTATATTTTCAGCTTATGACAGCAAAGTTTGGCTAAACGTGCTAGGCCATTCTGTCCCCAGCTCTCTAAATCTATCACTGCCACCCAAAGTTGGATATCTAAGTCAGAAGAGCTATAATTCTAAGAAAGCCCTGGCTTTCGTCAAATGCCTCAACAACAGTGTGACAGCGAGAAGTGTTCCTTCATCACAATAAACACTAACATTCTAATTGTTTGTTAGAATGAATCAAGCAGAATTTAATAAATAAATAAAAATAAAAGTTATAAAAAAATGTAAAATATAATTTGGGATTTGTAGTTCACAATATAGCATTGAACCGATTTATGAATATATGAATGAAAATAAAAGCCGCAGCTTCATATTTTTTTTACACGCTCCCCTGGGGCTATAGTATGCTTCAGGTTCATTGTCAAAATGTCTGTGAGAGTTTCTCAAAAGTAGTGTTGACAAGTATGACATGCGTAGATCATACCGAGTACTGACAAAGGGATGTGAAGTTTTCCCTTGTGATGTTGTTGTGTCAAGGGGGTGTAGACTTATCACTGTAGCAATTTGCACATCACTGCAGTTATGAATAACATAATGCAAAGAAAACAGGATGTTGGTGCTCCATAGTGTGACATCCATTTCTCTAGATACCATGGCTGATTGGCTGCAGGCACGCACAAAAAAATCAGCATCATTCACCAAACTCTGAGTTTTAGGGAATTAAAATCTGAATGGCAAAACTAATGTAAAAAAAAAGATAAGTTATACATATTGCCGAGTTGAACAATTTTTCCAGATTAGAAATCGTATTGGGTTTTTTCTTTTCAAATCTTTATTTTTACCAACAATAAATACTGAATCTTTGATATTTTTAATGGATTGTTGCTTTAACTTTTTCTTCTATCTATGATACAATAGTTAGATCCAAGTTTGTACATGATACACATCAATGTTGATCATCTAATAATTAGACATTAATCATCTACTCTTATCAGTGGATTGCTTGAATGTTCCATTTGGTTGGAATGGGCAGACTTACAAGAATAATAGTTGATATATATTGCTGGGAGTCTGGACAACATGTGAGCATTATAATTTTGAGAAATATGCAAAAACAGTTTTAAGGGTTGAAGCTGTCAGACAGTTGCACATGAAAAATAAAAAATAACAGACAAAGTAGGATGGCAGGATGAAAATGACACATGGTGAAATGAAAGCTCAGAACAATTAAATCAAAACCTTTAGAGTTTAGAAAATATTAGGAAATAAAATACTGAGACCTGGGTAAGCTGGTGATAACTGGATACATGTGAAGAATCGCTACTTTTAAAAAAGCTTTCAAAACAGAGAGAACACATCTGTGATCATAGTGTTAAACTTATTATCTGACTGTGGAGTTTATTCACTAAATAAATTAATTTTTCAGTACACTGCAATTTATTGATTAGGGAATAAACCCCTGCAGACATGTGAAGTCACACATTGTTCGCATGTAACACACAGTATCGTGACAGTCTTCCTTAACAACGCACAAAGGGCACTGTCGCAAGATCTATTAAAGTACAACTTGGGAATATATTCACACTGCCCATTCTGTTTGGAGAGTAATACAGGACATTTTAGAATATACATCAGCAGTCAGTGGCAGCGCTCTGTCTGTGTATGAATAGCCTGTCATCTTGGCGCATGAGTGTGAGGGTGACATGCATTCACATAGGCCAGAAAGTTGTCCATGAAGCTAATTGCATCATGATCATGCCCGCCCTCCCACCACTCCCTCTCCTAATTTTTAAACGCCCGAACTTGGCAGGCCTCCTCTTGTATTTCTTTGTGTTTCCATGCCAGCTCCAAGTAAAGATGGGATTTGGAGAGTCACACTGGAGTTAATTTATGTTCTGTTCTGATTTACAGGGTGATTTTCTACCTAGAACGCCATAAAAATCCCTTCTTGAATACAGGACACTGAGGTAATCTGAAGTCACGATTTTCATAAGAATTGAATTTATAAACTTATACTATAAACATATTGAATTAAAGGAGCACTATAGGGTCAAGAACACAAACATGTATTCCTTACCCTATATGACTAAAAACACCATATAGCCACCCCTGAGCCCCTCATGCCTGCCTAAAAATTGTAAAATCTTACATGTATTCAAGTCTGCAGCTGCATATTTTGTCTCTGTTTCCTTTAGACCTGCCCACTGCCTGCTGACATCAGCAGAAGTGGTAGCCTGATCCAGTCACAGTGCTTCCCCATAGGATTGGCTGAGACTGACAAAGAGGCAGATCAGGGGCAGAGCCAGGATGATTCAAACACAGCCCTGGCCAATCAGCATCTCCTCATAGAGATGAATTGAATCAATGAATCTCTATGAGGAATGTTCAGTGTCTGCATGCAGAGGGAGTAGATACTGAATGTTTGGATGCATTTTAGGCAGCCATGACCCAGGAAAGATCTCTAAGCCACCTGAGGAGTGGCCAGTAAAGTTATCACTAGGCTGTAATGTAAACACTACTTTTTCTCTGTAGTGTTTACAGCAAAAAGCCTTAAGATAATGATTCTACTCACCAGAACAAATTCAATAAGCTGTAGTTGTTCTGGTGACTATACTGTCCCTTTAAAGTGTCACCATACAGGGGGGGGCGGGGCCGGACCGCCATGCTGACAGGTCGCATGCAGGAGAGGCTCCGGAGAAATTCCTGCAGCTCTGACACCCGCAAGGAGCCCAAGAAACTTGCTCGCGGCGGTGGACTGGGTGGCAGACCCCGAGATCGGGAGCTTTGGGACGCTGAAGGGCTGAATGAGGCTTCGGGGACTGCGGCCTACTCGAGTTGGGAGCCCCAGACCAGAGTGTCTCCAAGCATGTGGACCAAGGATGATTCAGGCTGGAGGGGAACAGTACTCTGGAACTGCACTATGGACGCTAACAGGAACTCTCAAAAATGTTCCCCATCCTTGTCACTTACGGGGATACACTGAAGCAGAGACCAGATCCATCGTATGAGCAATGTCACATATCATTTGTTCTGCAATATTAGCAATATGGCTGTTTTTTTTTTTTTCTTGCTCTCTTCTGGTTCCATCCTCGTTATCATTTTCATTACTTCCTTTACTTTGATCTTGGAATGTGCAGTAATCTACTCATGTAAATCAACTCAGCAGAAACCATATAGGCTAGTTAAGCTTATGTCATTCTTTGTACATGTTTTCTCAATGCCTTCTCTTACTCCACATGCTCCATGTCTGCAGAGGCTCTTTTATTCGTATCTTACATGTTTCCTTTGTTTAGAACACCTCAAATATATAACCATCAGTAGTATTTTCACACATGCTTGTTATAGGCTTCCTGTAGGCGTATTTCTGGTTTAAGTCTAGCACAATATGCAACCACTTATTCCCAGCCTAGCCAGACAAGAGATAAGATAGAATTAACCTAACGTATACTACATTGTAAATACAATGTTCATACAATGATTGCACATGTCATACTTCGTATATATGTCACTCCTCTGTTTACCCTTTCCTGACATGTGCACCTCGCTAACCCACTTAAACGAGAACCTAAACTATTGAAATACTAATCTCTCTAACATAGAAATGTGCCTGTTAGCGAATGTCACAACTTGTATTGCGAATGTTCACCAATTCACCCTGATGCCGCTGTTGTGGCGCACCAAGGTTATTTGTTAATATTGTGCACAACAAAAATAAAGAATTTAAAAAAAAAAGTGTCACCATACAGGATCTTTAAGTACATGGACCAGATCACTATGAAAATACAGGGTGGGGTGTTAACCAAGCAGTGAAATAGTAGTGAATTGAAATATAAGTTGAAGAATTTAGGCTAAAACAGCCAAGCTGAGACTATTGATGAGTTGGAGAAAATCAGCTATTTTTGCCTACATTTTGTAATTTGGATACCAATTCACGACAATGTGATGTTTAGTTAAATGGGATCTGTCACTTTCGGGGGTCTTTGCATAGACCCCCAATCTGACAGATCCAGTGTGGGTACAGTAGCTTTGGGGTGCAGGGTTGGTCAGTTTTAATTACCTCAGGCCACAGTTATTTTTACAATGAAGGTCCTTTTCGACTACTAAAACTTTAGCTGCCAGGAGCCATGTCAGTGTTGTACTCTCACATGCATGTGCGAGAGTGCAACAAAGGTCTATAGAGGAACCATAGGTATGTCCCTTCTCGGTCTCTCCGCTCTGCCTGTGACCACCTCCTGTCCGTTGTCCGCAACCGTACGGCCAACTCACGATTGCAGGACTTCTCGCGGGCCGCTCCCTTCCTATGGAATAGCCTGCCTACCTCCATCAGACTCTCCCCTAGTCTTGCATTTTTTAAGAAGTGCCTTAAAACCCATCTCTTTAGGAAAGCTTATGGCCTCCAAGACTAACCTCTACCTCACATACATGTCTCTTGCTCTCTCCTAAAGGGCAGCCCAATTTATTTGACTGCAAATTCCTGTCCTAATGTGTTTTACACCCCACCTCCTATAGAATGTAAGCTCTTTTGAGCAGGGTCCTCTTCAACCTATTGTTTCTGTAAGTTTTTTTGTAATTGTCCTATTTATAGTTAAATCCCCTCTCATAATATTGTAAGGCGCTATGGAATCTGTTGGCGCTATATAAATGGCAATAATAATAATAACAATAATAACCAGCAGGTTTGGGCTGGGATTGGACGGACAAAAGTTGACAGCGGGGCTTGGCCTTTTGTCATTTGTCAACTTAGGCCAACCTCAGGCTTTACCATAAGACAAAGTAAGCCCTACTTTGTATTACAGTATCTTTGGAGTGTAATCAGATTTTCATAAATATGTCTATAAAATACTGAAAAGAGACAGATCCGCTTTAACATTACTTCTGTTGACACCCAAATTAAAGTGACCTAGCATTGGAATTTGTCCCCAGCCAGGGAAAATCAAAAGATCTCCCCTGACTGACCTGTTAATTACAAGGTAGATGGCTGTCTATGCATGGAAAATGTTACGTTCTACAGGCATTAAAAAAGGTTAAAAGAAATCTGTTATTTTACTCTTTAAAATTGTTCTATAGCAATAGCTTTATGTATATGGCCATGGGAATTCAGGAAGATTCTATAGGATGCAGGATACAAGGGCTATAATTAGTGCAAGGATGTAAACACACACTGTTACATCAATTCCGCAATATTGTTTTTCAAGACCAGGAAACGTATCTGTCATCAAATGAGGTATTCTATGCAGAACCCAATCACGCAATCTAAGATGTCAAAGTGACAGGTAAACCAGCAATACAACATCTAAAAACAAATCTGATTTAGGTAACATACAAATAATATATCTTTTTGTACACAAAAGATGGACAACATTAAATTCTTTACATGCTTACCACATCTTCATATGCTTTTAAGATTTACTGAAAACGCCATGGTTATTCACTAGTGTGAATTAAGAGTAACAGCCGAACTGAAAACATACCCGAGTTAGATCATTTTTCCAATTGATATTTTAGGACCAAAATGTAAAATTCACTTTGATTCCCCCCACAGTCTGCGCTTTAGTGATAATGATATGTGGTGACCATAATCATTCAAGAGCAATGCAATTTTCACAAAACAAAAGACATTATTCTTGTGACACCAATGAATATATTAGAAAGGTTATTCACTAACGTGAGAGCTGTTGGTAATTAAAAGTGAATCTCAAATTTTAGGCCAAAGTAGCCAAACTGTTAGCAGAGCTGACAAACATTTTTCCCAGTGTGCCTATTTTGGCCTTAAATGTGAAATTCACTGTGAATACCTAGCGATTCTCTCTTCAGTTAATAAAAACCCTGTTGTTATTTGCAGATGTTTATATCTCCATCAAATACAAATTTTTTAAAACAAATCTTGCTTCTTTCATTTTTTTGTAACTGCTATAAAATAGGTGCTGGTCTGTATGCGTTACTGTTGTACTTGACAAAAGTAAGCACCCAAATGTAGACATCACTAGTAAAAAGATCTCCAGCTGTTGAACTGCAACTATCATGATGCACAGCCAATCAGTGCCATAGTTTGCGGTGCCTCGGGTATGTGAGTTTTTATGTGAATTTCTGAATCTCTTTTGAAGCGGCATGTAAACACACACACACACACACATAACGCACAGGCGCTGACGCAGCATCGTGTCACCAGCACAAGAATCTAACAAAGAAAGTTTTATACAAATTCCCAACACTGACTCTCTCAGTAAAGGAAAGACTTTCCCACATGGCCTCCTGCTACAGGCCTTGGTCAAGGGAGAACTAAAACACACAGGGTAAAAATCTCCCAAACTTGAAATACATATTCCACACTTAAAGTTTACCTTTTATTTTTTTTTAACCTTTTTTTATTATCATTATTGTTAAGAAGCTGTCACAGGATGGTAAGATAAATATAGTGCCATGAACATGTCTCTCTCTCTGTGTCTGGCAATTCGTGGTGCCTGGACTTCTCCTGTCTGACATTCTTGTTTCACACCTGTGATTTTTACCTGCGTTGTTTTTCTAAGCTCTATTCATAACAATGACTTGTTTGCAAACCAGTGATCAGATTCACAACCCAGATCTAGCATTCTGCAAGGAACTCTCCTATGCTGTCTACAGAAATCTTTCCTGATCAATTTTACAAAGCTGGAAAAAAAGTCCAGATGGAGAATGTTTCCAGTCATAAAGGCCTAAACTTGGCAATTCCCTTGATAAATTCTAAGTGCTGTGGAATATTTTGGTGCTTTATCAATAATAATAATCATAATATTAAAGAACAAGCTCAGCTACCATGTCCTCTGCCACTCAAATTATCTGTATCATCAGAAAACTTTCTTGCCCCCACTGCAACTTTCTGTGTGCTTTGTGGCTTACCATTCCTTTTTTAAACTATTAGGTTTAATTACTAAACAGTGAATTGGGAACTTGATTACAAAATAATGCCACCCTATTATTGTTTGACAAATGTCAAATTCTCCAAATCAACTATATTCCAAACTTTGTTACTGTTTGTCCGAACTTAGGAAACTCGTTTTCCAAATCACTGTTTAGTGGTTACATCTTTCGACACACTTTGCTGAGTTTTGCATTTTGTATTCTTTAACTTTTTTTTTTTTGTGCTTTACACTTCACCAATATGCCCTTGTTCTTTAATATGTCGGTTTCATGCTGCCTCATCCCCTATGTAAACATAAAACTTTGTCCCATGGCTGATGCTCTCTTTAGCTGCTGTCTTCCCAAGCTGCTGTCTCGTGTCATTTGCCCTGCTGTTGCCAAATTCCCCTTGAATTGTTAATGCTGTCCCAGACTCTACTCCCCATTCCCAATCACTTTCTCCAATCTCCACTTGCTCTCCTCACTCTTTGCCACTACTGTCCCATTGAACTGTTTTCCAAGCTGTATCTCTCTTCCTGCACTCTCAATTTTCCCCAGACGTCTCTTTCTACCATCCTCTGTGTTACACATGCTACATATTATTCTTTGCACCTCCTGGCATTCACTCCTGTTGCATCCCAACACCCATTGCCTGGCACTTACTTGTCCAGGACGAAGTACAGATCAAATGCTCCATGGCAAGAGCGTTGTTCCTCTGTCTCTTGGGCCTGGCACAACAAGGGCAGTATAGCCACCAGGGCTAGCAGGCTAACACCCTTCATGGCCCACTGTCTCCTTATGTCTCCTCCTCAGCCAGGACTGAGGGAAAGAGGAGGAGGAGAGGAGGCTGCAGCCAGGGGTGGGAGAAAGTATGGAAGAGGAAGGGGATGTAATGGAGGAGGAGGGGATACTCAGACTGCCGAAAACCTCAGGGGGCTGGGGGATAGAGAAGATTTATTAACCATTTCACTACCAAATCTGGCCATGTGTAAAGGAGTGGTCTAATGTTAATTTGTGGAGGACTTTTAAAACACTACAATAGGAATCAATTTGGGGTCTTAGTAGCCATTGGCTGTAAAGCAGAGGAAGAAAAAAATAAACTTTATTAATATTAAAAAAATATATATATATTTAAAAAAAAAAAAAAAAAAAACATTTTGGAACTACATAGAAATACGGAATTGAAAAAAATTAACAGTAATAATTTATCAGCATTATAGAACCAGAATATTAGAACAGCAGACAAAAAAAAAACAACAAAAGAGAATCTTGCTTATATGGAGCTATTGCTGCTAGCATTGTGGACCTTTGTAAATGGTTCCAAGAGTAATGCACAGCATTCTTCTGAGGTTAGAAGAGGAAGGGATGGGTTATTAAGGGACAGGGCAGGGCAAACTGGAAGAAAAAGAGAGATGGAGAAATCCCATCTTGAGAGAACAAAATTTGCTCTCACAGCAGATACTGATAAAGTGATATCATTCAGTACATTTATTTTTTATTTTTTTTTATTATTAATTAAAATATAACTCGTGAATTCTGCAACAGTTTTCAAAATAAGATAGATTGTAAAAAACTGAACATAGTACCAACTTGTTCAACTGATATTCACATTCACCATTTCCCCATATGAGAAACTGTCACTTTTTTTTTTGTGTATGTACATTTAAAATATGGAGTTTAAAACGTTGAGATAAAAATTACACCATTAGACAAGGAGAGGGTCTAGTGATGATGCCGTCAACTGACTAAAAGGATGCTTGAGCACACTCATGCCTCCATTATTATTATTATTATTTTATTATTTATATAGCGCCAACAAATTCCGTAGCGCTGTACAATGGGTGGACTAACAGACACATAATTGAGATCAGACCACTGGACGTACAGGAACAGAGGGGGTTGAGGGCCCTGCTCAATGAGCTTACATGATAGAGGGAGTGGGGTATAGTGACACAAAGGGTTAAAGTAGAGGGATTAAATAGTTTGTTAGAGAAGGGTTTATTGAGTGCTTGGTAGGTCATTTTTGACAGTTGCAGGGAAGGAGTCATGGGGTGGGGGATGAGAAGCCTGCTGACAGTTTAATTGATACGCTTTAATGAAGAAGTGAGTTTTCAAAGATTTTTTGAAGGAATGGAGGCTGGGTGAAAGTCTGATTGAGGAGGGAAGGGAGTTCCACAGAATAGGTGCAGCCCTAGAGAAGTCTTGAAGGCGAGCGTCAGAGGTGGGGATTCGGGCAGAGGATAGGCGTAGGTCTTGGGATGAGCGCAGGGGTCTCGACGGGACATACTTGTGTATGAGGGAGGATAGGTATGTTGGAGCAGCATTATGTAGGGATTTGTAAGCAAGCGCCAGAATTTTGAATTGGGCCCTATGTCTAACTGGAAGCCAATGCAGGGACTGACAGAGCGTGGAGGCGTGTGAGGTGCGACTGGACAGGAAAATAAGCCTCGCAGCCGCATTCATTATAGATTGCAGCGGTGCAAGCTGGGAACATGTAAGACCGGTGAGAAGGGGATTGCAGTAGTCGAGGCGAGAGAGAACAACAGCATGAACCAGTATCTTAGCCGCGTCCGGCGTTAGATATGGGCGGATGCGCGCTATGTTCTTGAGTTGGAAGCGACAGGATTTGACTATCGATTGGACATGGGGAGTAAAAGAGAGGTCAGAATCGAAAAGAACCCCTAGGCAGCGAGCCTGCGAGGTAGAGGTGATAGTAGCGCCGTTGACTTGGATGGAGACAACAGGAGTAGCAGCACTTGAGGGAGGAAGAACTAGAAGTTCTGTTTTGGACAGGTTGAGTTTAATGAAGTGAGCAGCCATCCAGTTGGAAATAGCAGAGAGGCAGTCAGAAACACGAGTCAAGGTGGGCGGAGAGAGATCAGGGGAGGACAGGTAGATTTGCGTGTCATCTGCATATAAATGATATGGTAAACCAAAGGAGCTGATGAGTTTACCAAGGGAGGCAGTATAGATAGAGAACAATAGGGGGCCGAGGACTGAACCTTGGGGGACACCGACAGAGAGGGGTTGGGGAGAAGAGGCAGAACCAGAGAAAGAAACACTGAAAGAGCGCTGGGAGAGGTAGGAGTATCCTGTAGACCAAAGTTATGAAGAATGTGAAGAAGCTGTTGATGATCAACAGTGTCAAATGCGGAAGAAAGATCAAGGAGGATTAGGATAGAGTATTGGCCGCGAGATTTAGCAGCAATTAAATTGTTGGATACTTTGGTCACAGCAGTTTCGACAGAGTGACCAGCGCAGAATCCAGACTGAAGGGGATCAAGCAGAGAGTTGGATTCGAGAAAGTCTGTCAATCTGGCGTACACAACTCTCTCGAGGATCTTGGAGGCAAATGGCAGTAGCGAGATAGGGCGGTAGTTGGATGGGGAGTTGGGATCAAGGTTGGGCTTTTTCAGAATCGGGGTTACGGTTGCATGTTTGAAGGGTGAGGGAAATGTGCCAGAGGAAAGGGAGAGATTGAAAATGCTAGTCACAGGGCGAAGAAGAGCATCAAAAGTGTGAAACAGGTGTTTGGGTTGATGGGACAGTGTGCTTATGAGGGTTTTGAAGTAGTTTACTTTTGCAGAGGAAAGAGCCATGCTGTAGGAGCGCAGCATAAATTTATAGTGGACAAAGTCAGATGCAAAGTGAGACTTTCTCCAGCAGCGTTCAGAAGTTCTGGAACATTTTTGGAGGTAGCGGGTCAGCTTAGTGTGCCAGGGTTGTAGTTGGGGGCGCTTGCTGCGTTTAACTGTAGGAGGTGCCATGATGTCAAGTTGAGAGGAGAGAGTGGAGTTGTAGAGTGAGGTTGCAGAGTTAGGGCAGTTGAGATTTGAGATGGGTAAAAGGAGTGTTTGGAGTGTGGTGGAGAAGTGCTGGAGATCGAGGGAGTTGAGGTTTCTGCGAGGTTGGAAAGTTGATGGTGGTGAAATTTTGGTATGGGTTATGCAGATGTTAAATGTTAGCAGATGGTGGTCAGACAAAGGAAATGGAACAGTGGAGAGATCAGAGGTGGTACAGAGATTGGTGAAGATGAGGTCAAGAGTGTTTCCTGCGTGTGAGTTGCTGAGGAAGAAATCTGTGTGAGTCCAAAGGAGGAGGTTACAGAGAGCAGACGAGAGGCATCGGGGCAGTTGAGCTTGTTGATAGGGATATTGAAGTCCCCAAGTATGAGAGAGGGAGTGCTAGAGGAAAGAAAGTGGGGTAACCAGGAGGAAAAGTGTTCAATAAATAGTATCATAGGTGTATGAAGTGTGGGGGGAGGGAGGTAAATCACCCCAGAAAGTGCAGTGGATAAAGGGGGTAAGATTGATTCCCAGCCATGGTGTAGCTTTAGAATATAATTTTACTGTGTACATTTTAATATAATTAAGTTTTTTAAACGATCACATTTCAGGGGGATTGTCCTGGTCTTGTAAGCGAGCGGTCGCATGCTGTGAGTGCTCCGCCCTGAAAGCAATTGGGACATCTATAGCCTCTGAAACCAAGTTTGCTGATGATATGCCACAGCTCAAGCCTCAGAGGACATCGGAAAGGCAAGATAAATCCAATTTTTTCAATCCACGAGCGGGGCAATCTAAGACCCTGGTTCCCCCGGAGGAAATCCAAGATGGCGCCAAAGACGCCAGAATCTCCCCTAACGCAGGGACTGCTGCAATCTATGCTGGACGACCTGTCTGATAAAATACTGCGGACCCTGAACTCTTCTATGGGAGAATTGTGCAAAGGCCTACATGATCTTGCATCTAGAACTACTGTGGAGAATACACTGGCGGAATACGCTGAATCTCACAACGACATTGCCGCCAAAATGGAGGGCCTCATGTCACAGATGGAATCATATAAGACTAAGCTGGCGGACATGGAGGACAAAGCCTGACTAAATAATCTCCAGATATGAGGGATGGCAGAGTCGGTAAGCATCAATGAGCTACCCGCCTTTATCACGGAACTGCTGCAAGTGATCGCACCTCAGCTCCCCAGAGATGTCTTTCTTATGGACCGACTCCATCGTACGGCTAGGCTCAAATTTCTGCCTCCTGAGAACCCTAGAGACATCCTCGTGCACCTTCATTACTACCATGGTAAAGATAAAATCATTAAACGGAGCAGCTCTTGTAAAGATTGGGCAGAGAAATATTAAGACATCACCATCTATGCTGACATCTCGGCCCACACCCTGAAGAAGCGCATATCATGCCAGCCAGTCACCGAGAAACTACGGGCCCATCATATCATATACAGATGAGGATACCCGGTGAAGCTACTTGTACAGCGTGAGGGGAGAACCAGGGTACTACTTTCACCTAAAGATGGAAACCGAGCCCTTTAGGAATGGGGACTGGAGCCACAAGAAACATCTGGGCCTTCAGGAGGCGTACAATGACTTTCCCCAGAATGGAAGAGGCCCAGAAGGCGTTAAGCAGCCTTCTGCTAAACCCAGATTCTGTGCTAAGGGTTGTTGGCAACAGCAACTACCATAGCTTACGAGAGCTAAGTTTATATGTTATCTGCGCTCTTTCCACAGTCCTATGTATTTTTAAACAAATGGAGGTTTTTAGTTACCTCCAAAGGCCATGAGAGGGTATGCCCACCTGCCATGTTAAGGCAGACCTCTTAGGTGGGTCCTACTCTAACCATTTGCCTTGCTTCCTTGAGCTTCTGGCAAAAATATCTCTAATGAGACAGAAAGGGGTATATTTTATATACATCCCTGCATGCTTATTAACCCTTAATAGGGAGCACATGGATTGGACAGCAGCATTGCAACCTAGCAGTGTGATACAAAAGTGAATACAAATACAAAGAAACTAGTCCTGCGTTCAAACTCCCATTACTCCTGGGCGACAGCAATGACCATAGTACACATCAGCCAAAATACATATAGTAAAAACAAACAAAAAAGATACCTGTGCTCTTTCCACATCCCTATGTATTTTTAAACAAAAATACCTCCAATGGCCATGAGAGGGTATGCCCACCTGCCACATCAAAATACCCCTTTCTGTCTCATTAGAGATATTTTTGCCAGAAGCTCAAGGAAGCAAAGCGAATGGTTAGAGTTAGGACCCACCTAAGAGGTCTGCCTTGACGTGGCAGGTGGGCATGTGTACTATGGTCAATGCTGCCGCCCACGAGTAATGGGAGTTTGAGCGCAGGACTAGTTTATTTGTATAAGTTTATATGTTGCCTGTAAATGTTTTCGCAAGGCTGTCTTAATTATTGGAAAGCACTGTGGAACATATAATACATTTTATTTGTCCAGTTTAATTGCAGGGGTTAATGGGGGTGTCTGTAGCTCACCCCTTCCGGAGTCTGATGAGTGCCTGTAAGGGGTCCGATGGCTGCGGGGTACCCCGGAATTTGTTGAGGTTTGTAATCAGTGCCGGGAGCTCTGCTGAGAAGCGTCCGTTTGGTTCAGACGCTAAGCTCCGCCCCGAGAAATTACATAATTATAAATATTAAAGAGTGAGGTCAGGTACCTTCAATAGATCAATACCCCACTCTTCTAATAGACTACGAAGGTGATAGTGACCGTTTTGCCTAAGGGTCACATGTTTATTATGAAAGACTGTCCATCGCCCCTCCTCCTGCCGATTTTATTTGGTTGCTGTGTCGGTGCACCCATGAGATTATATTAAGTACATTTGTTATGTTGACATGTCATTGTGCAAAGGAAGATGCCTACATATGGAAGCACTTTGTAGTTTCTTAGCAAGATGTCATCATCATTACCTCGAAATGTGTCAATAGTAACTGTGTTTAACAGTAATCTCTGCTGCACACCTCACTCCAGTAAATGCATAAGCTAACTCTTTTAGTTTATGGGGCAAGGCACTCTCTATATCATGTTTAAAGTCATTCTTTTAATTAAAACTGCTCCTTGTCTCAAAAATTCCTGCACCAACCATTGTCTGACATCAAAGGATGAAGCTAGGTTTCCTCTGGCCTTACAAATTCTTGTATGGCTTGTGCATGCATGGGGCTCGTTTTCAAACTTGTTGCAAGTTAATGACCAGCAACTAATCAGTAAAGTGAAAAATTGCTTAACGAGCAGTGGCTGTTTGCCAAATGCAAAATCTTACTATTAGCAACAAGCATTTAGCGGGATGACATTGCTATTAACAGTTCCCTTAGAGTATAATGGGAGCTATAAACCGCAAATTACTGACTGGTTTCCTACCTTGTCACTAAAGTTTACCAGCTGCTGCTAATCCTCAGATTTACAAGTTTAAAAACTGAAAAGTGCCCATACTTCCTATTGGAAAATACATGACAGACGCACAGTCGGATTTGCCGGCATATGCACTGACCTTACCCAAATCCCATTAAGACACGGACACAAGTTATATTGTTGGAAATATTAGTCCACAGCTTTATTAATTATTAAATAAATAAGGAGTAACAAATAGGGTCATTGCCAACAAATCTTAATAAAGTCTACATCCCCCCATATACATAACATACCCCTGGCAATAACCCCACACTAATAACAATAGCTAACAATCTAATTAACATATTACCATAGAAACTGGCCATCCAGTATGACCACATTTCCACCATAATAATTGTAGGGTGTACCAAGACACCGCTACCCACCATATCCATTGTAGGGGTGTACCCAGACACCACTACCCACCAGATTAAATTTAGGGGTGTACCGAGACACCGCTACCCACCAGTTCCAATATTGGGGTGTACCCAAACACTGCTACACACCCAGGTTTGGAGCCACCAAGGGCTTGAACCTACCAACCACGTGTAACACTACCGCCTAATCCACACTAAACCTCAGGATACCCACTTCCTCCTCAATCTACCCCCCAATTTAACCTGGCCATTCCCCACCACAGCTCAGGACTTGACACCTTAAGCTCCTGAGCGACCCCACCACACCGGAATAAGGCCAGCTGAATGCCGTCCTGCAGGCCAAAATTAGATAAGTCACACCCTATATCTGATCAAATAAACAGCAAAACAATATACAGTGCACTGTAATAGTTGTTCTGTTTTCAGTTTTAACACATTCAAATGCATAGGTATAGAACAAGTCAACCTGAATGAAAGAGGTGGAGATCTAATGATGGCTTTAAGGCAGCGAGAGGGTTATTGGATCCATACATTAAAAACCATGAAACCAATAGGTTTGAATGTGGATTTTGATTTGATTTGTTTTTTATAAATTAATTACTTTTTTATATAAATATCTATATTATTTTGATTAATATATATTACATTCTGAAGGTATTTTTTATACTCATTATCTTCTAGTTTATCCGCTCTTTATTTATCTTGATTTCCTTTTTTTATATTTATTTCTATTTTTATTTTTGATTTCTATATTTACTTTTATTTTTATTTTTTATCTTCATATCTATTTTTATTTTTATTTTATTTTATTTTATTTATTTATTTTTATCTTTATTTATTTTTATTCTTATTTTATTTTATTTTTATTTTAATTTTAATTTTTATTCTAATTTTAATTTTATTTTTATTTTTATTTATTTTTATTTTATTTTTTAATTTCTATTTTTTAATTCTATTTTTTAATTTTATTTTTATTTATATTTATATTTATTTTTATTCTTATTTTTATTTATATTTATTTTTATTTATATTTATTTTTATTTTCATTTTTATTTTTATTTTTATTCTTTATTCTTTATTTCCTTATTTATTTCTATTTATTTATTATCATTTATTTACCTATCTTTATTTATTTTTTCATGCTGCTTGAAGTCATTTATATATATATACCTTTTTTGAGTAACTCTATTTTATCTTATATTTCCTGTATCAGTTGGAGGCTTTCTTAATGTTGTTTCTATTGTTAATCAATATTCATTTGTGATGTGTTGTTGATTCTGCATATTGTTTCCGTTTTTTTGTATAATGTGGACTTGTGTTTGAAACGTACGAACGAAGTGGAATTCTTCCCCCTGCCACTTCCGCATCTGTGAATGAAATCAAAGCGAGGCTTGGCCAGCAACTCCGGAACGCATGACGTAACCGGAAGTGGTATGGAGTCTGAACCCGGAAGTAAGCGATGAAGCTGGCGATTTCGCGCCAAACCGGACGGATTTAAAAAGGGAGACTGTGGACTAAGATTCTATGCCTGCATATGGACGGTATTATGCTTGATGCCCCTGAGGAAGTTCAACTTTGAACGAAACGCGTAGGGCTTGTTCAGTACAGTGTTTAGAGTATTTTACTGCTGATTTTATTCTTCATTTTTATTTTACTTTATTTGTACATCTGGCTTTCCTGCTCCATTGGATTCTTCCATTGGGATTCGTTATTCCATCTGAACCTGATGTGCCTGTTTGACACTTCCATTTTGTAAGTGTATTTGTGAATAAAGCGTGTAACTTTTTTACTTGGATACTCTGCTCTATTATTTCTCTTTTTCCTCCTATGCATGAAATTGATGTCCAACCAGTCCTGAAGTTTTCACACCATTATTTTTGATATGCCTTCAATCAAACTATGTTTGTGAGTGCAATCCTCTATATTACTTATTTCTATTCTCTGTGACAATATTGCGCTATGTCCCTCTCTATTATTTCTGTATTGTAGATTGCCATTTTTTGGTGTTTTGTTGTTACACCCTATATCTGAAAGATGTACCCCATCCCTCCAGAAGTACCCCAGAAGCATGCCTTCCAATTCCCGGTGCCTCACTACTACTCCACCCAACGGTCTGATAAACACAACCATCATTTTGTTAACCTGCCCCTGACACCGAGCCACCGGGTCTTTAGCATGTCGCCAGTGAAACCAAGGAACCATCTCGGACCAAACCACCACCATGCCTGGAGGTCCACATCCCTCTTCATCCACCTGACCAATTCCTTTTTCGGGACCATGCACAGATCATTGCCCCCAGCGTGGATTACCAGTATGTCCAGAACAGTGCCGCTTGCCATCCTCCGGAAAATTTCCCCACTAATACCTTGCCAACCAAAACCCTGAAAACCAAACCACTCCAGCTTCACCAACTCCAGAGGAAAACCAAGCTGCATTCCTTGTCTCCGAACTGCGACTCTCTTCTGTGCCCAATAGATGTAAGAGTGACCCAGCAACCAGGGCACCCAACCTGAAACGAAAATATAATCAGTGACAAGGCATAACACTAAAAACCACCCCCATTTATCATTTATTCCAAGTACTTGGGCCGTAAACAGGACTTAAACCATACAGACTCCCACCTGCCTGTACGTTTCACCATATTGTCACCTAAACCCAGACGGGACGCCTCTGTCGCCGCCCCTATCCATAAAGAATGGGTCCCAAAGTGCATAGGATCCAAGCCCAGCTCCGTTAAACCCATCCGTGGGTAATTAACATGGTTATTAACGTTGTGTGTCATATACGGCAGCTAGCAAAACTATGCTGTAAGTTTACATGCGATATACATTAGACACGTGAATTTTTAACTGGGATGGTCAGGTAGGTGAGTTGGTTCATCGGCATCTGCCAGTGTCACTATTCCTAGTACATCATGCTAGGGTATATATTTCTAAATCAGTGTTAGTTGGGTAGTGCTAGCTAGCTACACAATACGGTTTAAGGAAACACATATAGGCAATAACGGTAAAAGCTCTGCAGGGGGTGACATGGTGGCAGTGCAAGGATTAGTACATTGCAATTATTTAGCATGCAGGGAGCAGTTCTTATGTAGAGAGGCCCCATTCTGCTGCCCGTGCCTATCCGATCCCCTCTGGGTGCCAGGTGCATTCCTCGTGAGCTCTCTCGGGTATCCTGCTTTTCTGTGTCACAGCGTGGCAGTGTGGGCTTCTGTGCCCGAGCCTCAGCTGGGGTGACATGTTTGTTTGTCGGGCTCATGTCTGCCTTGGGGCTGAGTTCCGTAGCACTCTGTACGTCAGCGTTGTCGGGCAGGGTAAAAGGGCTTGGTGTATCTTGACTCTCTGTTGTGCCCTGCGTCTGCTGTGGTGTCTCATGTCTGTATTCACCATATTGTCACCTAAACTCAGACGGGACGCCTCTGTCGCCGCCCCTATCCGTAAAGAATGGGTCCCAAAGTGCATAGGATCCAAACCCAGCTCCGTTAATCCCATCCGAAAAACTCGAAGGAATTGGAATCGCGACAGAGCGGATCCATCCCCATGTACCAGAAAACAACCCGGGAGGTCCAGGCGAAAATCCCCATAGTGTGATGCATACGACACCGGGCAAACTCTGGACCCAGGCAGGGAATACAGTGTAACCACACAACCTTTTCTGAACACATCCGTTTTTGTACGGCCCAAACGAATCACTACCTTATTGGTTCGGAATTCGACGTCCGAGTGTTGAACCCCGCCAACACCCGCCCGAGAGGTGCTCACCAGTTCACAAATCCAAAATGCCCTGAAGAACGCCCACGAGAAGGCGACCGAGATTACCCAACCTCGAAAGGAAAGGAACACACCATCGGCAGCATCCCCACTAATCGCTGCAAGACCTCAAAAGTTACCGGCTGCCTTACCACTCGGAAATCCCCGTAAGGCCTAATGAACGAGAAAATGTTTCATCACATCTTCCCAACTATTCAGCTTAAACAGAAACACCAATGCCACCATTTCCTGTCGATCACCGACGGAGACAAACGTTGAGAAAACAAGCAGCATAGGAACCACAACAAGGTATCCAACCGCCCCCCCTTCGACTGGGCTACCCCAGTGTAACCTACCACCTCGTCCCAGGCATCCCAAACCTTAGTATATGCAGTCCACGTGCCGGGCGCCAGAGAATTCCTTATAAATCCTCCAAGCATGACGTTCCGAGCTGCCACACCACCTCTGGACAAGCCTGTCCTTTCTCCTGTGCTCCCGGGGCCGCCAACCGAAACCTGTCCCACTGTGAACGAGACAAGGAATCAGCCACCACATTCAGAAGACCAGGCATATGACGTAAAACCATATTAAACGACATGCCAAACAATACCAATTGCAGTAATAATCTTACCACTGGGACCGAAGTCGCTGATAAGTGGTTAACCACCACCATATTGTTTGTAAAAAAGATGACTTTTTTGTTCCACAATACTTCTCTCCACAGAGCCAAAGCCACCACCAATGGGAGCAATTTAAGAAAAGCCAAATTACAAATGAGATGACTAGATTTCCAAGTCTCCAGGCACTGAGCAGTGAACCACCTGCCCTCCAAATATGCCCCAAAACCTATGCTTCCTGAAGCATCCTTGAACAACCCAATATCCTCTGAAGAAGCTGCTGCCTCCCGAAAAAAAAAACATCAGTTGAAATCATGCAGAAAAGATTCCCAAACCCAAAGATCGTCCTTCATGGCCCGCGATACCCTGACAAAGTGACCCGAGACCGAACTCCACAAGTAGCCTTTGCCAGAAAATGGTTCAAGACTCGACTCATGGGGATAACCCATCACGCAAAATTGAGACTGCCTATCAGGGACTGCAGTTCTCTCAATGTAACCTTCTTGGATCCACGGATTTTCACCACTAACTCCCGTAGTGAGTTTAACTTATCCCTAGGCAGCTGACATTTGCCCTCCACCGAATCAATTTCCAACCCAAGAAAACTGAGACAAGTGGTAGGACCCACAGTCTTAACAGATGTCAGGGGCACGCCAAACAAGTGAGCCACCCATTTCAACGATCGCAAGGTATGACCACAACGGTCAGACCCGGCCTCGCCCACACATAAGAAGTTATCGAGATAATGTACTAAGGAGCCCCCCCCCCCGACTCCTCCTTCACCACCCACTCCAAAAAGGAACTAAACTTCTCAAAGTAGGAACATGAAATGGAGCAGCCCATAGGAAAGCAAAGGTCCACAAAATAAGCCCCATCAAACATACAACCTAACAGATGGTGACAATCCGGATGGATCAGCAATAACATGAAAGCCGCTTCCACGTCCGCCTTAGCCATCAATGCCCCACGTCCTGCCCTCCGAACCAGCTCAACCACCTGGTCACATGATACGTATGAGACAGAACACAGTGCCTCATCAATGTCATCATTCACCGATGAACCTTTCGGATACAACAGGTGATGTATCAGGCAAATCTTACCCGGTTCTTTCTTGGGCACTACGCCCAAGGGAGAATCCTTAAATCCGCTAGCTGAGGGTGGGAGAACGGCCTTTCCATCCTACCCAGCTGAACCTCCTTGGCCAATTTATCCCGAACCACCTCGGAATGCTCAGCAACCGACCTCAAACTGTCACACGGGCGCCCTAAAACCCTCGCCTTAAAAGGGATACGAAACCCCTTGGAAAACCCATCTATCAACAATTGCGCATCTCCCCGGTTATTGTACCGGTTTAGCCACGGTACCATCACTCAACCTTCACTTTTGTGCTGGAATTTACACGCGGCACCCCACTTGCAGTGGCTTTCATTGAATGCCCAACAGAACCCTTTTTTCTGACTGGCTGCCCACAAGGAGGCTGCTCCCACGCCGGTCCCACCCTGAAAGGGCGCAGATGTTTGAGCCATCATCAATTTCATCCAAAGCGGTAGGTTCATTTGGTCCCACCGCATCCCATTGTTAGCTGACAGTCGTTGGCGAAACTGCTCATCATACTTCCACCAAGCTAAGCCCCCATAGGTTCGATAAGCCTCCCATATCATGTCCAAATAACAGAAAAATTGCGAACACCGCTCGGGAAACTTTTCCCCTAAGACACGGGCCAGAATACAGAAAGCCTGTAGCCAATTCCCAAAAGATTTCGGTATCTTTAGATACCTCTGCCTCTTTTCTTCTTCCTCTTTCTTGGCATCTTTCTTATCCTCCTCCTTCAGATGAATATATTCGTCCAAAGGAAGGAGTGAGAAAATTTCAAGCAATTCACCTTTCCAAATCTTCTCTTTCACCTCCGCCTTGAGGTGACATCCCAGAGGCCCAGCGAATGACAAATGTACATTCTGCCTGGCTTTATTGGGAATAACTGCCACCAACGTCCCCGACCCAAATGAAGGCACTTTTGTCCATCCGTGAACACTGCCCGCCCCAGCCACCGGAACCGTCACCACTACCCCACTCTTGCCTGGCAGCGGACCCCACACCTGACTAAATTGTGATTCCCGTGTATCTGTACCATCCCAAGAGTTAAGAAAAGACCTCAAGCTATCAAAGAGATTCCCAGAGTGTAGTGCAGAAGAAGACTCACCGCCCGGACCCCCTGTCATCGAAGACTGCGGGGCTGCCGTCCGACCATCCACCTCCAGAGGCTCAGGAGTAGCATCATAACTTCTGCATCCAGCCACCTGGTCCTGCCTCAGGGCCGTAGAAGGAATTGCAGACCTGCGTGGACAAGACAACCTGGGTAGTCTGCTCGTAGGATTCCCTACCCGTCCATCCTCCCCGCTCTCCAGACCATGGTCTATATCCTCGAAACACCCTGCTGCCTGACCTGACTGGCCATATGGGCTAGGCCTATCCTCCCGATACCTCCTGCTCCTCGCCTTATCCTCAGATGAAGTCGATCGCCCCCTGCTGTAACGCCTACTAGACGTGTTCCTATCTCTGCTGCGTCGAACCGCTGCGGACCGTCAATCCTCGCTGCAGCTGGTCCTATCTCCCATACTTCTCCGAATACTAGCCTGGCCTGGGATACCCGGTGAATCACTGTCTCCCTACACTCCCTGGCCGCATGGCTACTCCACTCTGGCTCGTCCACCTGCCTGGCTCTATGTAGCCGTCTGCTTAACTTCCCGCCCGACTCAGCGCGGGTCATGCTACGCAGTCAAGGCTCCATCTGGGCCGCATCCCCACTCTCTGGACTCATATCCAGTCTGTCCGGCCTGCCTGGCCCCTCCCTGGCCGTGGAAGCGTTGCGGCTGATCCCTGCCTGACCGACTGACGCAGCCATTGCGTTTGTCGCCTTATCTCCACCCTTAATGGCGGCCTCTCCTGCAGCAGCTCTGGCCCCACACCACAACCGGATACAAGGCCCATGGGGCCAACTCACCGTGTAAAGCAGGGGCGTCTCCAGTGTTGGTAATTAACATGGTTATTAACGTTGTGTGTCATATACGGCAGCTATCAAAACTATGCTGTAAGTTTACATGCGATATACATTAGACACGTGAATTTCTAACTGGGATGGTCAGGTAGGTGAGTTGGTTCGTCGGCATCTGCCAGTGTCACTATTGCTAGTACATCATGCTAGGGTATATATTTCTAAATCAGTGTTAGTTGGGTAGTGCTAGCTAGCTACACAATACGGTTTAAGGAAACACATATAGGCAATAACGGTAAAAGCTCTGCAGGGGGTGACATGGTGGCAGTGCAAGGATTAGTACATTGCAATTATTAAGCATGCAGGGAGCAGTTCTTATGTAAAGAGGCCCCATTCTGCTCTGGGTGCCAGGTGCATTCCTCGTGAGCTCTCTCGGGTATCCTGCTTTTCTGTGTCACAGCGTGGCAGTGTGGGCTTCTGTGCCCGAGCCTCAGCTGGGGTGACCTGTTTGTTTGTCGGGCTCATGTCTGCCTTGGGGCTGAGTTCCGTAGCACTCTGTACGTCAGCGTTGTCGGGCAGGGTAAAAGGGCTTGGTGTATCTTGACTCTCTGTTGTGCCCTGCGTCTGCTGTGGTGTCTCATGTCTGTATTCGCTCTCTTGATCGTTGTTGTAGCCTTACCTGCCATGTTGGTGAGGTCTGTCTTGCAATCATGGCCTGCTGAGTTTTCTTTCTGGCTTGAGGCAGTTTCCCGGTCGGGAGGCTGCTGAACTGTGTAGAGACGGGTGGTCGTGTTTTGGCCTCCAGTTTGCGCCAGAAGTTGGCGAAGATTGCGTCCAGTCTCTGTAGGACCCCTTGTTGTGGGTCTGTAGGTGTAGCGGTACTTACCTTATCCGGGGGCCGGACGCGGTCCTCTCTTCAAGCCGCGCGCGGTCCTGCGGCTGCACGAGCCGCGCGCGGCTCGTCCGACTGTTCAGACAGGAAGGCGGGCAGTGACCGCGAGAAGCGGTCACGTGTCCCGCCTGCAGCTAAGAGCGCGCCGCGAATCTCGGGCGCGCTCTTAAAGAGACAGTGGGAGCCTAAATTGCAAAAAGGCTCCCATTGGCTCCTGTCATGCCAATCACCCCATACACTTACCTGTTGGGGGAGTGGAAGTGACAGGAGCCAATCACATTAGTTTGTAGGCTACTTATACTTACCCTTTTCCCTTAGTTCCTTGCCCTATCGTGGTTTCTGCTACAGTTCCCTTTAGTGCTTGTTGTGTTCAGTTGTGTTTCTCCGTATTTGACCTTGGCTTTGTATTCTGACTTCGTTTTCGCTTTATCCTATTCTGTACTGTTTGCCGGCTTGCTGATTCCTGTGTACCAGTCCCCGGCTAGTTTTCGTTTACGCTGTCTCTTTGTGCCCTTGACCTCGGATCGTTCCTGACTCTGTCTTATCCTATTACGTCGAGTCCGGCCACTCTAAGGTCCGGTAGACGTATCTCTCCTCTGTACTGTCTTCTGTTAGGCTGGATCCTGCGTGTAGGGGTATATACTCGTTACATTACGATAGGGCCATGGACCCCGCAGATTTAGCTCAACAGATGGCGACCCATGAGGCTAGATTTGTAGAGCAGGATCACCGTATGGATCAAATAGCTCAGGCTCTCCAGACGCTCTTAACTAGAACCATTCCAGCAACCGCACCTAACCCTCCTGCACCCCTGCTTCCTGAAGTATCGACTATGCCTAACGCTACAGCACATTTAACGCCTCCTCCTAGGTATGGAGGGGATTCTAAGACATGCAGAGGGTTCATTAACCAAATAGAGTTTCATTTTGAAATGTATCCACGTTCATTTCCCACAGAGAGGTCTAAAGTTGGATTCTTTATGCACCAACTTACCGACAAAGCACTTGAATGGGCAAACCCTATTTGGGAGGCTAATGGACCTATGGTGCATAACTTTCACAGTTTCCTAACAGCTTTTCGCAGAACTTTTGATACTATGAAAAGGTCTAAGAATGCCGCTAGAGCATTAATGAGGGTTAAACAGGGTTCTAGGTCTGTGGCTGATTACGCTATACAGTTTCGTACCCTTGCCTCACAGGTCGATTGGACCAATAATGGGTTAACTACGGCCTTCATGGAAGGTTTATCAGACTCTATATTGGATGAGGTAGCAGCTAAGGAGCTTCCTATTGCCTTAGAGGACCTTATTGACTACCTCATCGATATAGATAATAGGATTCGTGACAGGCTCTATACTAAGAACAGGAATAGACGTTTTGTTACACCTATTCAACCCAGAGTTAATATACCGGAGAGTGTTAAAGTATCTGAAGAGGAACCTATGCAATTAGGGGTTGCCAAACTCTCAGATACTGAGAAATTACATAGGAGAAGGGAGGGACTCTGCCTATATTGTGGTAAGAGAGACCATATGGTAAAGGAGTGTCCTCTGCTCCCGGAAAACTCTCGCACCTAAGACCTTATAGGGGACTGGCCTTGGGTGTGATTTCTAAGTCTCCTACATTGCCTCCTAACCGACTGCTTCTCCCTGTTTCTTTACATATGGGAGAGAGTTGTATAGTTGAAAACATAGACGCCCTGGTTGATTCTGGGGCAGCCGAGAACTTTATAGACTCTGGTTTTGTAAAGAGAAACAATATTCCCATCAGAGAGAAGGAGATACCCTTGGCCGTTGAGGCCATAGATGGTAGACCATTGATATCTCCTGTTGTTACTCACGAGACTGCACCGCTACACATGTACACAGGGGTTCTACACTATGAAACCATTCGGTTCCAGGTCATCACCTCTCCCTCTTCACAGTTGGTGTTAGGGTATCCATGGTTACGTGCCCACAATCCCATTTTTGACTGGGAGACAGGGCAGATAAAATCATGGAGTGAAGCCTGCCATGAGTCATGTACTATTGAAGTCACGCCTGTGAATTCTATTAACGTTCCTACTGTTCCTCCTTTATCTACGACAATACCCTCTCAGTATTTAACTTTAAAGACTGTCTTTGATAAAAGAGAAGCTGACAAATTACCGCCTCACAGACCCTACGATTGTGCTATTGATTTGTTGCCTGGTACTATACCTCCTAAGGGCAGGGTGTACCCCCTATCGGTTCAAGAAAACCGTGTCATGGAGGAATACATTAAAGAGTCATTAGACAAGGGATTTATTAGAAGATCCTCTTCTCCGGCTGGAGCGGGGTTCTTCTTTGTATCAAAGAAAGAAGGTGATTTAAGACCTTGCATTGATTATAGAGGTCTTAACAAGATCACCATCAAAAATGCTTACCCTATACCTCTAATAACAGAATTGTTTGACAGGCTCAAACATGCTACGGTATTCACCAAATTAGATCTTAGAGGAGCATACAATTTGATACGTATTAAAAAGGACCACGAATGGAAGACAGCCTTTAACACTCGGTCAGGTCATTATGAGTATACCGTCATGCCATTTGGGCTTTGCAATGCCCCAGCAGTGTTCCAAGAATTTATTAATGATGTCTTAAGGGACTTTATTCACTCATTTGTTATTGTGTACTTGGATGACATTTTAATATATTCTACAGACATTCACACTCATCACAGACATGTTACGACAGTTCTGAAGACCCTTCTTGCTAATGGTCTTTATTGCAAATTAGAAAAATGTCTATTCGACCAGTCCGAGGTCCAGTTTCTAGGGTATTTGATTTCCGCCGAGGGTTTTCGGATGGATCCCCAGAAGCTCGCTGCAGTCATAGAATGGCCTCTGCCGCAAGGTCTGAAAGCCATCCAGCGTTTTCTGGGTTTCTCTAATTATTATAGACGTTTTATCAAAGGTTTTTCGTCTATAGTAGCGCCTATTACTCGTATGACTAAAAAGGATGGCAATACACGTGTCTGGTCTACTGAGGCACTTCAGGCTTTTGACTTTCTTAAAACTACGTTCGCCTCTGCCCCTATTTTACAGCATCCTGTCCCCTCATTGCCATATATACTTGAGGTTGATGCTTCCGATATAGGGGTAGGTGCTGTCTTATCCCAAAGAGAGTCTCCTGACAAGCCATTGCATCCTTGTGGCTTCTTTTCTAAACAAATGTCCAAGGCAGAGAGGAATTATGATGTGGGTAATCGCGAACTCCTTGCTATCATTTTAGCACTCAAAGAATGGAGACATTTGCTAGAAGGAACTAAGGATCCTATTCTCATATTTACAGATCATAAGAACCTATCCTACCTTAGCGAAGCTAAAAGATTGTCTTCAAGGCAGGCTAGGTGGTCACTGTTCTTGTCTCATTTTAATTATATAATCACCTATAGGCCAGGTGACCGGAACACCAAAGCGGACGCTCTGTCCAGACAATTCGAGACTATTGACAAACAGGAGATTGATGTCACTCCTGTCATTCCCCCAGACAGGATAATAGCAACTACTATATTGTCTATTTCCTCGTCCCTCTTGCAGGCCATACAAGCGAAACAAGGCATGGCACCCAGCGAGAGGCCTAATGATAAATTGTTCGTTGACATTCCCGAGAGACGGGATATTCTGTCACTTTATCACGATACTAAGACTGCTGGACATCCTGGTATTTCCAAAACAGTGTCAGCCGTTTCTCTGTATTTCTGGTGGGATACCTTACGTAAGGATGTTACTGACTATATAAGTGCTTGTACTACTTGTGCATGTATGAAAACTTCTCGTAGAGTTCCTTGTGGGCTGTTGCATCCGTTGCCCATTCCCGAGAGACCTTGGTCTAATCTATCAATGGATTTTATTGTTGAATTACCCCCTTCGAATGGTAACACAGTCATCCTAATGATAGTAGATCGGTTTTCCAAAATGGCTCACTTTGTGTCTCTTCGCAAGTTGCCCACTTCCAAGGAATTGGCTCTTATCTTCGCTAGAGAAGTGTTTCGATTACATGGTATTCCCTTATCTATTGTATCCGATAGGGGTAGCCAATTTGTTTCCAGGTTCTGGAAAGCCTTTTGTTCGGAGATGGGTATTTCCCTCTCATTTTCTTCCGCTTACCATCCCCAGTCTAATGGAGCTGCTGAACGTGCCAACCAGTCTCTTGAGCAGTACCTCCGTTGTTTTGTGTCTCACCATCAGGACAATTGGTCTGACCTGCTTCCTTGGGCTGTATTTGCTCGGAATAATGCCACTCATGATTCTTCCGGCAAAAGCCCTTTTTACGTTGTCTATGGCCAGCATCCCGTTGTTCTTCCGGCTGCATTCTCCTCACAGGGCATGCCAGTTCTGGATGAGCATTTGGCTGGTTTGCGTAATACTTGGGAGCAGGTTCAGCGTTCTTTGGTGGACTCTGCTGCCCGCCAGAAGGCTCAGGCTGACAAGCATCGCAGAGCGGCTCCTTCCTATGTTGTGGGGGACAGGGTTTTGCTTTCCACACGGAATATTCGCCTCCGGGTGCCTTCTATGAAATTGGCTCCCCGCTTCATTGGTCCTTATCGCATTATACATAAGGTTAATCCCGTTTCTTATGCCTTGGGTCTGCCTAAGAATCTGCGTATACCCAATGTATTTCACACCTCTTTGTTGAAGCCTTACGTACGCAACCGCTATACCCGGCATACTCCCCCTCCCCCTCCTGTCTCTGTGGAGGGTCATGAGGAGTTCGAAGTATCTGCTGTTATTGATTCTCGTTTTCTCAGGGGTCGGCTTCAGTACTTGGTACATTGGAAGGGTTATGGGCCTGAGGAGCGCAGTTGGATTTCTGCGGATGCTGTTCATGCTCCCCGCCTTGTACGTTCTTTCCATTCGCGTTTTCCTGCCAGGCCTGGTCCTGCCCGCCCGGAGGGCGTGTCCTCAGGGGGGGGTACTGTAGCGGTACTTACCTTATCCGGGGGCCGGACGCGGTCCTCTCTTCAAGCCGCGCGCGGTCCTGCGGCTGCACGAGCCGCGCGCGGCTCGTCCGACTGTTCAGACAGGAAGGCGGTCAGTGACCGCGAGAAGCGGTCACGTGTCCCGCCTGCAGCTAAGAGCGCGCCGCGAATCTCGGGCGCGCTCTTAAAGAGACAGTGGGAGCCTAAATTGCAAAAAGGCTCCCATTGGCTCCTGTCATGCCAATCACCCCATACACTTACCTGTTGGGGGAGTGGAAGTGACAGGAGCCAATCACATTAGTTTGTAGGCTACTTATACTTACCCTTTTCCCTTAGTTCCTTGCCCTATCGTGGTTTCTGCTACAGTTCCCTTTAGTGCTTGTTGTGTTCAGTTGTGTTTCTCCGTATTTGACCTTGGCTTTGTATTCTGACTTCGTTTTCGCTTTATCCTATTCTGTACTGTTTGCCGGCTTGCTGATTCCTGTGTACCAGTCCCCGGCTAGTTTTCGTTTACGCTGTCTCTTTGTGCCCTTGACCTCGGATCGTTCCTGACTCTGTCTTATCCTATTACGTCGAGTCCGGCCACTCTAAGGTCCGGTAGACGTATCTCTCCTCTGTACTGTCTTCTGTTAGGCTGGATCCTGCGTGTAGGGGTATATACTCGTTACAGTAGGCCTGGATTGACACATGGCATCCGCCATATTGTGTGCCGCGTCGTGTAGCATGCTTAGCGGTGCTGTTCCCTACTGCACTCTCCCTGTTCCAGGTTTGCCTCCCTGGTGTGGACCACGTTTACCCCCGACGGTCCAGGGGGGGGAGTAACGGGGCTCCTGCCCGCGACGTGTCGGCATTCCGTGGCGCTGGACCGGGAGGTCGGCCGCCTCTACCGCTCGACGTGCCCCAGGCCTCACGCCACAAGCCTGTTGGCCAGCCGGCCGCAGCCGAGTCGCAGACCCCATTGTCGTTTTTGTGCCCTTTCGTGGATCAGGTAGGGCTGTTTGGGTTGCCCCTTTCGGGGTGTTTAGGAAAATAGAAATAGCTTGTTTTTGCCTTGATGTCTGGGGAGCTCTGCTGCTGCATGTCCATCTTCCATGCTGGCCAGGTCCCGCCCCCTGCATGGAGCATTTTATTTACGGGAAAAAACGTTAACAAACTTAAATATCTTTAGTTTGGAAAAATTACGCCTCAGAGAGGAAATGATAGCATTATACATATATATTCGGGGCCAACACAAACCATTGTCTGAAAATCTGTTCATAAACAAGACCTCATGTCAAAGGACACGAGGTTACGCATTTACAGGGAGTGCAGAATTATTAGGCAAATGAGTATTTTGACCACATCATCCTCTTTATGCATGTTGTCTTACTCCAAGCTGTATAGGCTCGAAAGCCTACTACCAATTAAGCATATTAGGTGATGTGCATCTCTGTAATGAGAAGGGGTGTGGTCTAATGACATCAACACCCTATATCAGGTGTGCATAATTATTAGGCAACTTCCTTTCCTTTGGCAAAATGGGTCAAAAGAAGGACTTGACAGGCTCAGAAAAGTCAAAAATAGTGAGATATCTTGCAGAGCGATGCAGCACTCTTAAAATTGCAAAGCTTCTGAAGCGTGATCATCGAACAATCAAGCGTTTCATTCAAAATAGTCAACAGGGTCGCAAGAAGCATGTGGAGAAACCAAGGCGCAAAATAACTGCCCATGAACTGAGAAAAGTCAAGCGTGCAGCTGCCAAGATGCCACTTGCCACCAGTATGGTCATATTTCAGAGCTGCAACATCACTGGAGTGCCCAAAAGCACAAGGTGTGCAATACTCAGAGACATGGCCAAGGTAAGAAAGGCTGAAAGACGACCACCACTGAACAAGACACACAAGCTGAAACGTCAAGACTGGGCCAAGAAATATCTCAAGACTGATTTTTCTAAGGTTTTATGGACTGATTAAATGAGAGTGAGTCTTGATGGGCCAGATGGATGGATTGGTAAAGGGCAGAGAGCTCCAGTCTGACTCAGACGCCAGCAAGGTGGAGGTGGAGTACTGGTTTGGGCTGGTATCATCAAAGATGAGCTTGTGGGGCCTTTTCGGGTTGAGGATGGAGTCAAGCTCAACTCCCAGTCCTACTGCCAGTTTCTGGAAGGCACCTTCTTCAAGCAGTGGTACAGGAAGAAGTCTGCATCCTTCAAGAAAAACATGATTTTCATGCAGGACAATGCTCCATCACACGCGTCCAAGTACTCCACAGCGTGGCTGGCAAGAAAGGGTATAAAAGAAGAAAATCTAATGACATGGCCTCCTTGTTCACCTGATCTGAACCCCATTGAGAACCTGTGGTCCATCATCAAATGTGAGATTTACAAGGAGGGAAAACAGTACACCTCTCTGAACAGTGTCTGGGAGGCTGTGGTTGCTGCTGCACGCAATGTTGAGGGTGAACAGATCAAAACACTGACAGAATCCATGGATGGCAGGCTTTTGAGTGTCCTTGCAAAGAAAGATGGCTATATTGGTCACTGATTTGTTTTTGTTATGTTTTTGAATGTCAGAAATGTATATTTGTGAATGTTGAGATGTTATATTGGTTTCACTGGTAAAAATAAATAATTGAAATGGGTATATATTTGTTTTTTGTTAAGTTGCCTAATAATTATGCACAGTAATAGTCACCTGCACACACAGATATCCCCCTAAAATAGCTAAAACTAAAAACAAACTAAAAACTACTTCCAAAAATATTCAGCTTTGATATTAATGAGTTTTTTGGGTTCATTGAGAACATGGTTGTTGTTCAATAATAAAATTAATCCTCAAAAATACAACTTGCCTAATAATTCTGCACTCCCTGTAGACTGGAAGAAGGAGATTTAGGCTAAGGCAAAATAAAGTTGTTTTTTTTACAGTAAGAAAAATAAGGATGTACAATCCTCTGTCTGAAGATGGAGTTTTATCAGCGTCTGTACAGATGTTTAAACAGCAATTGGATGAATACTTGCAAAAGCATATATGCAGGGGCATAATTGTTAATTTGTTCGGTAATAATAATTTCTTGATCCAAGGAGCAGAGCCGTCTTTAACAAGGGGCAAACGGGGCAGCCTGCCCGCAGCCAGGTCTGAACAGCCCACCGAGATACTAAGAAATATTACGGTGGGCTTCAGCAGGTGAGGTAATCAGAGGCCCCCCGGCCCTTTAAGAGAGCTCCAGACCGGGCCTCTGTCTTCCTGCCTGCTGGGAGGAAGTGTTGTGAGGTCACTTCCTCCCTATTAACTGAGTGCCGCTGGGGAGGAGCAGGCATACATGGAGAGAAGGTGATCAAGATAGAAGGTACAGACCAAGAAGAAGAAGAAGACTCCCATCAATCTCAGCCATCCAGCTCCGACTGGACTCCAGGGAAGCCACACTTCTATAAAGGTAAGGAGGGTGGCTAAACTATGTCAATTGATATGTGTGTGTGTATCTGACTGTGTGTGTGTGTGTATCTGACTGTGTGTGTGTGTGTGTGTGTGTATCTGACTGTGTGTGTATCTGACTGTATGTGTGTATATCTGACTGTGTGTGTGTGTGTGTGTATTTGACTGTGTGTGTATCTGACTGTATGTGTGTATGTGTATCTGACTGTATGTGCGTATATCTGACTGTGTGTGTGTGTGTATCTGACTGTATATGTGTATATCTGACTGTGTGTGTATATCTGACTGTATGTGTGTATATCTGACTGTGTGTGTGTGTATATCTGACTGTGTGTGTGTATCTGACTGTGTGTGTGTATCTGACTGTATGTGTGTATGTGTATCTGACTGTATGTGTGTATATCTGACTGTGTGTGTATCTGACTGACTGTGTGTGTATCTGACTGTGTGTGTATCTGACTGTATGTGTATATGTGTATCTGACTGTATGTGTGTATATCTGACTGTGTGTGTGTGTGTGTGTATCTGACTGTATGTGTGTATGTGTATCGTACTGTATGTGTGTATATCTGACTGTGTGTGTGTATATCTGACTGTGTGTATGTGTATC
Organism: Pelobates fuscus; assembly: GCF_036172605.1. Classification (NCBI taxonomy): domain Eukaryota; kingdom Metazoa; phylum Chordata; class Amphibia; order Anura; family Pelobatidae; genus Pelobates; species Pelobates fuscus. Next base: position 105,196,264 of record NC_086326.1, on the reverse strand, counting down.
TGACTGTATATGTGTATATCTGACTGTGTGTGTGTATATCTGACTGTGTGTGTGTGTGTGTGTGTGTATCTGACTGTATATGTGTATATCTGACTGTGTGTGTATCTGACTGTATGTGTGTATATCTGACTGTATGTGTGTATATCTGACTGTATGTGTGTGTATCTGACTTTATGTGTGTGTATCTGACTGTATGTGTGTGTATCTGACTGTGTGTGTGTGTGTGTATCTGACTGTATGTGTGTATATATGGCTGTGTGTGTGTGTATCTGACTATGTGTGTGTGTATCTGACTGTGTGTGTGTATCTGACTGTATGTGTGTATGTGTATCTGACTGTATGTGTGTGTGTGTATCTGACTGTATGTGTGTATCTGACTGTGTGTGTGTATATTTGACTGTATGTGTGTATATCTGACTGTGTGTGTGTCTGACTGTTTGTGTGTCTGACTGTCTGTGTGTCTGACTATGTGTGTGTGTCTGACTGTGTGTGTGTATATCTGACTGTGTGTGTATGTATATCTAACTATGTGTGTGTTTATCTCACTGTGTGTGTATGTATCTCAGTGTTTGTGTGTGTATCTGACTGTGTGTGTGTGTGTATTTGACTGTGTGTGTATATGACTGTATGTGTGTATGTGTATCTGACTGTTTGTGTGTCTGACTGTGTGTGTGTGTCTGTCTATGTGTGTGTGTCTGACTGTGTGTGTGTGTGTATATCTAACTATGTGTGTGTGTATCTCACTGTGTGTGTATCTCACTGTATGTGTGTGTGTGTATCTGACTGTGTGTGTGTATGTATATCTGACTGTGTGTGTGTGTATCTCACTGTGTGTGTGTGTGTGTGTATCTCACTGTGGGTGTGTGTGTATCTCACTGTGTTTGTGTCAGTGTTTATGTGTATCTGCGTGTGGCAATGCATACATCCCATCTAACATTGCACACAAATACACCCCTGCATTCCAACATTAACAATGCACACACATACACCACTGCATGTGTATCTGTGTTCCTGTGTGTATCTCAGTGTTTGTGTAAGTGTGCATCTGTATGACAATGCCTACATTCCAGCATTTCTACACCAACACTGCACACAAATACGCCACTGCATGTGTACCTGTGTTTGTGTGTGTACATATCTGTGTCAGTGTATTTATGTATGTGTCTGTGTGTGTATACGCCAGTCTTTGTCAGTGTGTGCATGTGCCCAGATGTGTGCATGTATCAGTGTGCTAATGTGTATGTATATCTGTGAATGCATGTCATACATCACGGCAATCAAACACAACATGCAAACACACCCCGCTGCAAACATTACATACAAACACACCCCTGAATTCAAACTCAAAAAGTATATAGAAACACATCCCTACACCTAAACACCAATACTACACCCTACATGCACACACATACTGTATACAACAACATGCTCACATTCAAATGCACAAACACTGCTCACAAATACAGCCCTACAAGAATGGCCAAATGGTAGATCCCCAGCTGGCATAGCATTGTGGAAATTGTACAACAGATAAGGATCTATCTTTTCTCTGCTCTTGCGCTAGAGGGGAGGCTCAAAACAATGTCTTGCACCAGGGCCCTCTCTACATTAGTTCTGCCACTGTGTTGGAGTGGAGGGCGTGATTGCATGCCACAGAGTGAAAGTGTGGGGGGAGTGGGGGAAGGGGGAGGGAGGGCAGGATCCAAGGGGCCCAAACAAATGCATGCCCAGGGTCCAATCAATGTTAAAGACGGCCCTGCCAAGGAGAGATCTGATTCCCATTCTGAGGTCAAGAAGGATTTTTTTTCCTGGTTTATTGAAAAATTGGAAAGTGCTTTAAACTGGGGTTTTTGCCTCTTTTAGATCAACAGCAAAAACAGATGGTAGAAAGGCAGAACTTGATGGGTGCATGGCTCTTTACAGCTGTGGCGAAAGTAACCTCTCCTTGCTTTTGGAGGGGCCTGTTTTCCAGCCTCCTACCCTGTGACTATGGCCCCTGTGTTAAAACCTTGGTTGAAACCACTGTTTGTGCCTTTATTTTATTATGTATGGCTACACTTCAAACTTCCGAAGTGCTTCGAAGCGGCACTTCGAATTCCCGAAACAACCGCACAAACCAGAGACCACCCTGGAGCTTGTTAACACCTATTATCAACTTATAACGTTTCTCACTGCAGTGTTCTAATTGTTTGTCTGGGTGGCCACAATTCCTATGGGCAACTACAAGGTGGCGCCAATCTTGTTCGCATGAACGCAGGCAGCTTGGGCATGAATCCCATGTTTGGGCATGAATCTCATGGAACTAAAATTGGACACAGAAACTTGCATTCACTGCTGAACTTCCATCAGCGCCTGCGATTGGTTCTACATAAGTTAGAAGGGCACTGTTCGGTGGGATCATTCGTGTGGATGAAGGGAACAAGCTCCAGGGTAAGACTATTGACTCTGTTCGGTAGTTTGTTTGTTTTCAAACTACCGAACTAGACCGACCGCAAGCCGTGATTCTCTGAAACTGTTTTGGGCATTGGACCATGCATGCGGTCGGTCAAGTAAATGACTTCCTTATAATTCCTGAACCCCTTAACTGATCTGGGTGATTTTTGAAAATGTTGGTCAGATCAGGGCTATCAGGGGATGTGTTTTTGAGGTACTTTTTATTTTTTTTATTTTTAAACATGTGTTTTTTTCTGCCTGGAGATAATTGAGGTAATACAGTTTCTGACTCAATTATCTTCCAGGCAGAGGGGAGGGATTGTTTTATTGTTATTGGTCTGTGACGTTGTAAATCAGTCTTGTAACGGATCACCTGGCACCCCGACTGGGTACCTCCGTTGAAGGATGCTCCTAGCGCTTCCTGAGGACTCCAAGCACTGCAGCAATCCTCAGTGTGAATATAGCTGTCCCCTCCAATCACGAGACAAGTGTTGAGGATCAAGAAGAACTACATTTTAATGGCAGGTACTCTCATTTTATGTGATTCTCCCGATGCAAGGGAGACACCCACATAATTAACACAACAACCAATAAAACATAAGGTACATCCCACACATCTTCTCCCCTCAGATAAACCTTTAACATAATTAACAAGCACACATTTTACCCTAGTTTTGGATGTACCCCAAATATCTATATCAGTATCCCCGATCCAGTATAGCCCTATTCTGGGAGACCAACATATTAAAAAATCAGCTCATTCGGTTCAGGGGTTTGGGAGATATGGGACTTTAAAGTTTTGACCGACCGCACAGGCAAAGTGGCCGAAAATAGTTCCATGACTTTTGGCCTTGCGGTCGGTCTTTGTTCGCGCATTAAAAGTCCCGAAAGTCTTGCCATCCGTGCGTAACTCGACGTTCGCCAGAATCCCCACATGCTACTAAGTCTTTTAACCGAACGGCAGGGTGTTCGGTAGTTTTGGCACAAATTCACGGTGCTATGGAGGTCTCAGCAGTGTTCGCCTACTCGAGTGTCCGATTTTAGTTCCAGACACTCGACGGCAAAACACCGCTGTCCGGGAGTTAACCTCCCTGGCGGTATGATTATGTCAGGAATTTTGTACCAAAAGCGGTACCATTTTTTTGCATGGAAATTTGGTGTTATGTATTGTAGGCCAGTAATTACTTTCTTAAACCTGACCAAAAGTACTCTCAGATGTGATAAAGTTCGAAACATAAAATCATGAATTATAATCTAATAAATAATATAATTTTATTCAATAATGTAATAAATAATGAAATTTGTCAAACAAAGAAAATTCAGTAAACATCCTGGTGTGGTAAATTTTGAAACATGGGACTGCACATAGACCGACATCACAATCAGGGCAATGGAATCTGGTTTCCTTTCGGATTTTTTTTCCATTGCTATCTCGCTTTGAGCAGCAAACTACGCACATCCTTGTAGGTGCTGCCTTTTTTGCGGTTGGCGGGATGTAATCCATAAAGTGACGACCAGTCAGGCGTTCTGGGTTGACAACGTCAACAGCACGACGTCCAGATCTGTTCACGGCCACTGATGCCGTTTGGTAGTTCACAAAAATCCGCTCCGCCACCTTCCAGATAAAGTCAGAATGAACAAGAGGCATGTCACTCTTTCCTCTGTGCAGTATATAGGCATTCCAGAGGCATTGTTCCAGTAGATGCCTGAAGATTTTTTTGTAATATTTTTTTTGTTGTTTCCGCATAGCCGGATAAAATGTCATCGCCTGATCAGCTCTATCGACTCCTCCCATGGTGTTGTTGTAGTCAATCACAAGTTGTGGCTTCATGACATCTTTCCCACCTCTTGTGTGGACCATGGCAGTGGAGGTGTTATGCACTGTACTCATTAGGCATACGTCTTTTTTGTCACGCCAACGCATTGCCATCATCTTTCCTTTCTGCCAGGCAACCATTTCTCCTGTTTTCAGTTTTTTCTTGGCAAACATAGATGGCAGGTCACGTTGGTTGGCCCTAACGGTTCCATATCCATCAGTGTTTTATCAGAAACTCGTACAGCTCAGGCGATGTGTAAAAGTTGTCCGTTGTCACACAATACCCCTGATTCAGCAATGGCTCAAGCAGTGTAAGGACTGATGACGTTGCCATCCCATAGCCGCTGTACCTGGGGTTGAATTGTGTTCCTTTACCGGTGTATATGACGGAATTCCATATATAGCCAGTGGCACACTCGCAGAGCATATAGGATTTTATTCCAAACCGTGCTCTCTTGGATGCGATGTATTGAATCCAGCTGAGGCGTCCCTTGTAAGCCATCAGACTTTCATCAATGCTGATGTCTCTATCTGGCACATAGGCCTGCTGGAATTTTTTTAGGATCATTTGGTATACTTCCCAGATCTTCTTGAGTTTTGGCGCTGGATGTGTGGCTTCGTCAAATTCCTCGTTGTTGGTGAAGTGCAAATTCTTCATTATGAGGGAAAATCGGTACTCGGACATGATGGTGCCAAAAAATGGGGTTGCCAGACATTTATTGGTAGTCCAGTACCATTTCTGCTCGGGTTTCCCCACCACCCCTGAAGAAGTATTAGCCCCAGAAACTTCCAGATGTCCTCTTTAGTCACCGGTTTCCATTTTCTGTTCCTGGAAAACTTGCTATGCAGAGTAGCTGATTGCTGCTCGTTGTAGCGATTTGTCTCCGTGACAATCTTTTCAATGACGTCATCTGTGAGAAATAATTTTAGGTATGCCAAAGGATCATTGTGCTCAACGTCTACCTTCATCCCAGGTGATCCAGTAAACGGAAATCTTGGCGGCGGTACCTCATCCATACCGCAATCAATAAGGCACCAAGTGCGCACATCACTGAGCTCGGGTGCAGAATCGTCGCTGTCGCCACTACTCTGGTCACTGTCAGAGTCGGATGACGAATCTTGCCACGAATCGCTATCGCCGTCGCTCAATTCTGCGAGGGGCTCTGTGTCGCTGCCGCTGTCACTCATCTGATCCAAACCCGCTTTGGAGATGCTAAAGTGACGCTTTGATGCCATGGTAAAAAAATTATTTTATGGGCAGAAATTACAGCAAAAAGGGCAGGCAGGGCAGTGTAGGATGATCTGAGGTGATACTGTGTCAAATCTGAGGTGATACAATGTAATCTGACAGGATTTCACTGTATCACCTAACTTTGTGTGTGTCTCACTTTTATACTTTTATGCATTTGAATTACCCGCCCAGTTCCGCCCCATGAGCCTCTGCGGCTCACAGAGACGGATCCAGGAGGGCAGATGGAGGCGTCCGCCGGGGCTCTCTCCTGGATCGCAAGGAGAAGGTAAGGAGACTCGGAGTTATCTACCCCGAGCGTGACTCGGGGTTACCGCTTCTGGCAGTGAAAATTAACCCCGAGTCACGCTCGGGAATACCGCTAGGGAGGTTAAGATGGCCGTGAACACATGTAAAAGTCCCGAAATGGCGGCCACCCAGGAACTGAAACAAAGCGTTTGTGCGTTTCCCATAAGAGCTGATGCCTGATGTGCTGATCAGGGAGGTATATTACCACTTAATTAGGTAGCAGGGTGGACTGGTGTTCGGTAGTTTGCATTCGTATGATGAATGCTGGATCCATACCTTCTGGGTCTCACAATTAAGCGAATGTTTTAAAAGACACTAACTGTTTTAAAGATGAATCCCCACTAAAGCAGGTAAGCATTTTCAATTTATATACAGTTTGGTATCCTTTCACTGTATAAACAATATACTGTATAATCCCATGTCTCTGTACAACACAGTTAAAGGGCCAGAAACAGCATAATATAAGTTCATAAGCCCCAACTCAGTTCCTTAAAGGGCAATACATCCCAGGGCCATAGTCGCAGGGCAGGAGGCTAGCAATAAGTCCTCTCCAATGCCCAGTGGCAAATGGCAGTTTGTCACAAGTCTACCATCAGGTGGATGAGGATTGCATGAGGATTGTCATATAAGTCCAAGTGTGGCACCATTAAAAGCAGTTCCTCTTCACCCTCAAGATAGAGCCTCATCTCATGTGTGGAGGGTTCAGCTATATTCACTCTGGGGATTGTTATACTCATTATACTCCCCTGGGTTCTAATCACTAGCTCTTATAAGAGCTGTTCCTGCTATACTCTCTAGAGTAGGAGAGGTTTACCCACTGGAAGCTGGATCCTGGTCTTTGGTTCAGGGTGGGTGGAGGACAGCGAGACCCCAGCCAAGCTGCAGCAGCTAAGGGGCTACAGTGCTTATGGTGTCTGGTGGAGTGCTTGGAGCATCGATTGACGGAGGCACCCGGTCGGGGTGCCAGGTGGTCCGTCACAACAGCTATGTAACTATGAAACAGTAATTCAAATAAAGGAACAGGCTAGACACATATTAAAGCGGCACTGTAATGGCCGCATCCGGCTTTTTTTAACTCCCCTCCCGACTCCACTACATCTAATCCCCCCCCCCCCACAGTCACCCCCGTATGCCCCAAGCAGGGCCGGCCTTAGGCATTTGGGCGCCCTGTGCAAAAATCTTCACAGCGCCCACCCCTCCCCCACTCCTTACCCCTTCCCACACACCCTGTCACACACACACACACACACACACAGGCAGGCAGACAGCCATACACACACACACACACACACACACACAAACACACTCAGGCAGTTATACACAGACAGCCACACACAAACACACACACAGACATAGAATGTGACGGCAGATAAGAACCATTCAGCCCATCTAATCTGCCCAGACAGTCACACATAGGCAGTCACACACAAACACACACACACACAGGCAGACAGCCACACACACACACACACAGGCAGACAGCCACACACACAGCCACACACAAACACACAGGCAGACAGCCAAACACACAGAGGCAAACAGCCACACACACACACACAGTCACACACACACACACAGACAAACAATCAAACACACAGGCAAACAGTCAAACACACACAGACAAACAGTCAAACACACACTGTCAGACAGCCACACACACACACAGTCACAGACAGACACACACACACTGTCAGACAGCCACACACACACACACAGTCACAGACAGACACACACACACACTGGCAGACAGTCACACACACACACACGCGCAGACAGTCACACACGCACACGCGCAGACAGTCACACACACACAGACAGTCACACGCACACACAGTCACACACACACGCGCAGACAGTCTCTCACACACACACACAAACATAGGCAAACAGTCACACACACACAGTCAGACACACACACTCACTAACAGACAAACACACTCACAGACACACACTAACAGACACACACACACTAACAGACACAGACACACACTAACATACACAGACACACACTAACATACACAGACACACACTAACATACACACACACACACACACTAACAGACACAGACACACACTAACATACACAGACACACACTAACATACACACACACACACACTAACAGACACAGACACACACTAACATACACAGACACACACTAACATACACACACACACTAACAGACACAGACACACACTAACATACACACACACACACACACACACACTAACAGACACAGACACACACTAACATACACAGACACACACTAACAGACACACACACTCACCCACATTAACACATTTTTTTACATTTATTTAGACACCCCCCAAGCCTCCTTACCTTTGGGAATGCTTGGGGGGGGGGTCTCTTCCTCCCTGGTGGTCCAGTGGCTGCTGGGCTGGGCGGGCGGCGCTGGCGGGCGGCTGGTGAGGGAGCACTTCCTCTGAGCTGTTTGCTCAGCTCCCTCGCGCGCCGCAGAGTGAGGCTGGGAGCCGGAATATGACGTCATATTCCGGCTCCCAGCCTCACTCTGCCGCGCGTGAGGGAGCTGAGCTCAGAGGAAGTGCTCCCTCGCCAGCCGCCCGCCAGCGCCGCCCGCCCAGCCCAGCAGCCACTGGACCACCAGGGAGGAAGAGACCCCCCCCCCAGCATTCCCAAAGGTAATGCAGAGTGAGGCTGGGAGCCGGAATATGACGTCATATTCCGGCTCCCAGCCTCACTCTGCGGCGCGCGAGGGAGCTGAGCAAACAGCTCAGAGGAAGTGCTCCCTCACCAGCCGCCCGCCAGCGCCGCCCGACCGCCCAGCAGCCCGGCATGTCAGTTAGCCGCAAGGCTAACAAGACATTTGCCTTGGGCATTTGGGGGGCGGCTTTTTTTGCCGCCCCCTGGAAAATGCCGCCCAAGGCAAATGCCTTGTTAGCATTGCGGCTAACACCGCACAGCTCGCACACCCCTAAGGCCGGCCCTGGCCCCAAGGCCAGTCCTGGGCGCTGCCATCTTTGTGTGGGTAGATTAAGGCCATGTGGGACGCGTCACCTGCCCACACTAGCTAGCGCTGTAAAATTCCTGTACATGCCCAGTTAAACACTGGGGCATTCGTTATTGTCACAAATTTGAACGGAATTCCGTCTATTCATTCATTTGTCAGAAAGACGAATACATGAATAGAAATGTCAGACGAACAAACAAACACTGAATATCGGGGTTCGTTTGTTTGTTCGTTTAGTTTAGTACAAGGAGGGAGCTACCTGGCTATTGGTTTGTTTTCCTGGCACTATAGGATCCCTTTAATACAATGGGATGACCTGGCTTGGCTGAGAGAGATTTGCACCAAGGAAATTCAGATGAATTATGTGTTATGTCTATTTTGGCATCCAGCCTGAAGTGTCCCTTTAGTCCTTTAGCCTTATTTCCTTAATATGAGTGTAAGGGCCAGATTTGGGGCGTTGCCGTGGTAACCGCGGCAACGCTCCGAGCTCGCAAGAGGAGAACCCGGCGGAGCTGCAGGTTAGAGCTCCTCGGGTCCTCTCTCACCCTCCCTCTCCTACCGGCTGCCAGCATTACACTGCGAGTGGGCCGGAGAGGGAGATCTCTGATCTCCCCTCCGGTCCCGCAGAGCCGGCAGGGGAGAGGGAGGCACAGTTCCGGGGAAATATTTTGCAGCGATTTATTGCCGGTCCGCAAGAGCTTTTACAAGACGGTATAGTCGGGTGAAAGCTTTCGCGGAATGGCAATAAATTCTTCCAGCGCTGGTCCGCGGACCAGTAGTTGAAGACCACTGCTCTATATGGAGATGATGCTTTCACTTTGAACCTAATTATAATACAAGATCCTTTTGCTTATAGGCCTGATTATAATACAAGATCCTTTTGCTTTGAAATAGTTAAACTTGAATTTTGTCAAACATAATGTTGCTTTTGTGGTTGGAGACTTTTGATACTCAGTTTGAACTATGTCTAATGCTACTTTCTTGCAGATGCAAACTGTATTCAGCTTTTTACTATATAATGTATGTGTTTCTCTAATTTGTTACTATTTGTGCTGATAATGGAAAAGTACCTAACTGCATGTTTGCGCTAAATCCATTACCCAGACTATCAGTATTGCAAACTCTATATCAGTGTTCTGCAACCTTTTAGCACCAGCGGCCTGGCGAAAAGAGGATAAATATTTTGCTGACCGGCGTCAGACAGAAATAAAAAACAATGGTATGTGTGAGGGATGCAGTGTGTGTATGTGAGGGGTGCAGTTTGTGTGTGTGCGCGTGAGGAGTGCAGTGTGTGTGGGGTGCAATTTGTGTGTGTGAGGGGAGCAGTGTGTGTGTATGGGGGGGCAGTGTGTGTGTATGGGGACAGTATGTGTGTATGGGGGCAGTGTTTGTGTATATAGGGAGCAGTGTGTGTCTGTGTGTGGGGGGGCAGTGTGTTTGGGGGGCAGTTTGGGTATTGGGGCAGTGTGTGTGGGTATGGGGCAGTGTGTGTGGGTATGGGGGGCAGTGTGGATGGGTATTGGGGGCAGTGTGTGTGGGTATTGGGGCAGTGTGGGTGTGTATAGGGGCAGTGTGTGTGTGTATGGAGGCAGTGTGTGTGTATAGGGGCAGTGTGTGTGTGTATGGGGGCAGTGTGTGTATAGGGGCAGTTTGTGTATGGGGCAGTTTGTGTATGGAGGGCAGTGTGTGTAGGAGGGCAGTGTGTGTGTTTGTATAGGGCAGTATGTGTAGGAGGGCAGGGTGTGTGGGTATGGGAGGCAGTGTGTGTGTGTGTAGGGGCAGTGTGTGTGTGTATGGGGGCAGTGTGTGTATGGGGGCAATGTGTTTGTATGGGGGCAATGTGTGTGTATGGGGGCAGTGTATGTAGGAGGGCAGTGTGTGTGTTGGTATAGGGCAGTATGTGTATGAGGGCAGTGTGTGTGGGTATGGGAGGCAGTGTGTGGGCATGAGGAGCAGTTTGGGTGAGTATGGGGGGCAGTGTGTGAGGGCATGAGGGGCAGTGTGGATGGGTATGAGGGGCAGAGTGTGTGTGTATGGGGAGCAGTGTGTGTGTGTATTGGGGGCACTGTGTGTGTGTGTGTATAGGGGCAGTGTGTGTGTGAGGGGAGCAGTGTGTGTGTATGGGGGGCAGTGTGTGTGTATGGGGACAGTATGTGTGTATGGGGGCAGTGTTTGTGTATATAGGGGGCAGTGTGTGTGTGGGGGGGGGCAGTATGTATGGGGGGCAGTTTGGGTATTGGGGCAATGTGTGTGGGTATGGGGCAGTGTGTGTGGGTATGGGGGGCAGTGTGGATGGGTATTGGGGCAGTGTGTGTGGGTATTGGGGCAGTGTGGGTGTGTATAGGGGCAGTGTGTGTGTGTATGGAGGCAGTGTGTGTGTATAGGGGCAGTGTGTGTGTATGGGGGCAGTGTGTGTATAGGGGCAGTTTGTGTATGGGGCAGTTTGTGTATGGAGGGCAGTGTGTGTAGGAGGGCAGTGTGTTTTTTGTATAGGGCAGTATGTGTAGGAGGGCAGGGTGTGTGGGTATGGGAGGCAGTGTGTGTGTGTAGGGTCAGTGTGTGTGTATGGGGGCAGTGTGTGTATGGGGGCAATGTGTGTGTATGGGGGCAATGTGTGTGTATGGGGGCAGTGTATGTAGGAGGGCAGTGTGTGTTGGTATAGGGCAGTATGTGTATGAGGGCAGTGTGTGTGGGTATGGGAGGCAGTGTGTGGGCATGAGGAGCAGTTTGGGTGAGTATGGGGGGCAGTGTGTGAGGGCATGAGGGGCAGTGTGGATGGGTATGAGGGGCAGAGTGTGTGTGTATGGGGAGCAGTGTGTGTGTGTATTGGGGGCACTGTGTGTGTGTGTGTATAGGGGCAGTGTGTGTGTATGGGGGCAGTGTGTGTGTATGGGGACAGTGTGTGTGTATGGGGGCAGTGTGTATGTGGGCAGTGTGTGTGGGTATGGGGGGCAGTGTGTGTGTGTGTGTGTGTGTATGGAAGACAGTGTGTGTGTGTATAGGGGAGAATGATTGTGGGTCTGTGGGGTTGGAGGGTTAATTAATAAAAATATATATTGTTTTATTTAAAAAAATTATAATTTTGATATCCCCCCTCCCTGCTTTGCCTGGGAGAGGGGGATATTTCCTGCACTCCCTGGTGGCCCGGTGGGGAAACCCTGGTGGTCCCAAGGGTGACAGTGAACTATAGCAGCCTCAAGAGCTGCTAGAGTTCACTCTCATGAGATTTGGGGCGTTGCCGTGGTAACCGAGAGGAGAACCCGGCGGAGCTGCAGGTTAGAGCACCCCGGGTCCTCTCTCACCCTCCCTAACCCTACCGGCTGCCAGCATTACACTGGGAGTGGGCCGAAGAGGGAGATCTCTGATCTCCCCTCCAGTCCCGCAGAGCCGGCAGGGGAGAGGGAGGCAAAGTTCTTGGTGCTATGATCATAAGATCATAGCACTGGGGAAATATTTTGCAGCGATTTATTGCCGTCCACAAGAGCTTTTACAAGACAGTATAGTCGGTGAAAGCTTTCGCAGACCGGCAATACATTCTTGCAGACCGGTGCCAGTCCGCGGACCAGTGGTTGAAGATCACTGCTCTATATGGAGATGATACTTTTACTTTTGATGTTAACAGACCTCCATGATTGGTTGATATTGCCGTTGATGTATACACCCCTAGACAAACTGTGTTTTATAAATACGATGTACTGAATTAAAACCTTTGCATACTTATTTGATACCGCATCTGAATGGTGTGATTCTTTGAGTATTCCCAGCAGCTGATTACAGAGATAAGGGGAAGCAGAAATATCTACTTTGTTATTGTGTAAGGCCTTGGCAGCGTAAGGGTTTCCAGGCCCTGTGGTGATTTTTTCAGCCTAACAGTGAGAAAAATAATGAGAAATGAATTTCTACATTACGCTAACATAAGTGTAGTCAGATAGGCAGATTGAAGCAATGCTTTCCTATGGGGAAGGCCTTGCGCGGCACCCATTGGCACTGGAATCTTGTAAGTGAATTAAGTTTTTTTGAGCTATTATGTGCTAAAGGGAAGTGGGAAGTGAGAGAGGACACAGCTTTGCATTCCTAACACTATAGCTTCCCTTTAAGCTTTTTATTTTGTATTGTTTGAAAGCAGCATTATATGCTGTCACAATTTCTATAAATTGATAAGTGAGTGTAAGAGAAAAAAAAATGGAAGAAATCTTCAAAATGTTGTGGCTTTTTGTGTGCAGGCTGTGGCTTGTTCATATACAGCCACAGAGTGATATATGGTTAGAAGAGGCCATTTAAGAAAAGGTTTCCATGGGAAGAGGAACTGGTTTTTGGACATGAGCCCATACTTCGTTAGGATTATGCCTGGTGGCAGTGATGAGTAATACTTTTTAAGTATAATGTGCCTGCATTTAAAGTGTTTCCTAAGCCAAACCCATATTTAAAAGGACACTACAGGAACCCAGACCACTTCATCTCATTGAAGTGGTCTGGGTGCAGTGTTTCAGACAACTTGCAGGGATAAGACAGCCTCTAGGGGCGTCTTCCTGAGTTTTCAAACTCAGTGAAATGACGCTGGACGTCCTTACGCTTTGTCGTCCAACTTCTTCAAAACCCTGTAGGGGAGCATTGATTTATTGATTTTCCTTTTATTTTTATTATATTTTCCAACTTAATGTGGCTCTGTCAATGTATAAAGTTTCTGCATATTTTTAAAAGACCTGTACTGCTTCGCTGGCAGTTCGGTGGCCCAGGGGTGCAGGTGAGTTCTACTTACCTGAAGAGTTCAACACTGACGTCTATGGAGGAATCCACAATACTGCGGACAGAGCCTCCATGGATAGAGCCTTTTTCCCAGGTAGTCCCTACTAAGTCTTAGTATATTTTTCAGTGAAATTCCAACAGAGTCATGGGGTCTATTTTTTATAAAGATTTTTTGGAGGGGGTGACAGAGTTGCTTGAAAGGCCTTCCCTACCGCAAAATAGGGGGAAATAGCATTTGATATACAAAACACATCTTCATATCATATCAGGCACAAGTATCTGGTAGTACGTTGTTATTATTAAAGGTTTTTATTGAGCAAAAATATGAAACGTGCCAAGAAAGGACCGTAATACATGTCAGATATAGGTCATAATACATAGGGCATAAAAAAGACAGTGTATTGTTTTATGTTCAAAAGGCTTTATTTGCAGCATCAGAACAGTTATAACAATGAGGTTTTGAAGGTAACTTTTGAGACGCGCAGGTCTCGCGTAATAGTAAACAACAGTGTTATAGAGCATACAGTAGAACAGTGACAAAAAAATCCTTCTTGACCCCAGAATGGCAGTCAGATTTATCCTTGAATCGAGCAGTTATTACCCTACATTGAAAGATTATATCCTTGAATATTCTGTCTTTGCAAGTATGCATCTAGTAGCTGTTTGAACATCTGTATGGACTCTGATAAAACCACTTCTTCAGGCAGAGAATTCCACATCCTGATTGTTCTTACAGTAAAAAAACCTTTCCTTTGCCTTAGACGAAATCTTCTTTCTTCCAGTCTAAACGCATGGCCTCGTGTCCTATGTAAAGTCCGGTTTGTGAATAGATTTCCACACAATGGTTTGTATTGGCCCCGAATATATTTGTATAATGTTATCATATCCCCTCTCAGGCGACGTTTTTCTAAACTAAATAGGTTTAAATTTGTTAACCTTTCTTCATAGCTGATATGTTCCATTCCTTTTATTAATTTTGTAGCCCGCCTCTGCACTTTTTCTAGTGCCATGATATCCTTCTTTAGAACAGGTGCCCAAAATTGCACAGCATATTCAATATGTGGTCTTACCAGTGATTTATAGAGAGGCAAAATGATATTCTCGTCCCGAGAATGAATGCCCTTTTTCATGCATGACAATACCTTACTGGCCTTGGCCACTGCTGATTGACATTGCACATTGTTGCATAGTTTGTTGTCTATAACAATTCCCAAATCCTTTTCGTGTGTTGTTATCCCTAATTCACTTCCATTAAGGGTATACGTTGCTTGTGTATTCTTTACGCCGAAGTGCATAACTTTGCATTTTTCAACATTAAACCTCATCTGCCATTTGAGTGCCCAGTCCTCCAGTCTATCTAAATCCTTCTGCAGCAAAGTAATATCTTGCTCACATTGTATTATTTTACAAAGTTTTGTGTCATCTGCAAACACTGAAACATGACTTTCAATGCTGTCTTCAAGATCATTTATAAAAATGTTAAATAGAAGGGGTCCCAGAACAGACCCCTGAGGGACACCACTTGCCACCTCTGTCCAGCTTGAAAATTTACCATTAACGACAACTCTTTGTATTCCGTTTTTAAGCCAATGTTCTACCCAAGAACAAGCATTTTCATCGAGACCGATTTCCTTGAGTTTGAACACTAATCTTTTGTGTGGAACTGTATCAAATGCCTTGGCAAAATCCAAATAGATCACATCCACTGCAACACCCTGATCTATACTTCTACTTACTTCTTCGTAGAACGCAATCAAGTTAGTTTGACATGACCTGTGCTTCATAAAACCGTGCTGATTTTTGCTGATAACCATATTCTTCTCAAGGAATTCTTGAATATTATCCCTTAATAACCTTTCAAATATTTTACCAGCCACAGAAGTTAAGCTCACAGGTCTATAATTTCCAGGCAAGGATTTTGAACCCTTTTTGAATATAGGAACCACATCTGCCTTCCTCCAATCCTCCGGAACACTTCCTGAAAGAAAAGAATCTTGAAAGATTAAAAACAGAGGTTCACTTATTTCTACACTTAGTTCCTTAAGTACACGTGGATGGATACCGTCAGGCCCTGGAGCTTTGTTTATATTAACTTTCTTTAGTTGCTGCAGCACATTGTCTTGAGTTAACCAATTACAATTATTCTGCAAGTTTTTAGTAGCAATCATTTGCACATCTATTGCCATGGGCTCTTCTTTAATATATACGGAGGAGAAATACTTTTCTTTTGTAGCCCTGCAGTTTGTGTGTGCGTTCTGTGCCTAGTTATCTTATTCAGTGTATTGTTTAGCCTTTGAATAGTTGTACTTCATGCAAAAGACCTCAAAGGTGTAAAAGGTATAAAAAAGAACCCCGGGAGCCAAAAATGCATGCATTGCTAATGCTAACGTATACTCTATCAAGAGCAAGATTTATGGAAGTGAGAGGTTATACAGTAGAACACACATAGATTGCAAAAACATTCTTGCTAGGTGGTATTGGCGTTTTGTAGTGTTACATTCAGCAGAGGTTCAGAAGGCATAGTTACCAAATTATCCACTGTAACAAATTGTCCATGTGTGCATCAGCCAGTTAATGCCATCAGCAGTTGGCATTCACATTGGACATTTTTCAGCAAAGGGATTTGTTTAGAAACCTAGGAACAGATTGCTGCTGATGTAAAGCAGGAACCTCAAAAATATTGGGGTTTCAAAGATGTTTGAAGATTGTAAAGAAGTAGAATCTTTAGAACAACATTGTAACTGCACCCCCAGGCATAAAAGGGTTAAACCGCCGTTTAGTAGATCTTCCCTTCCAGAGACACAGGCACAACTACTGTAGACACCAATCCACCGAACCGGAGAAGCATATGAATGCCGTAAACAGCTGAACCGGAACCATACGAATGCTGTAAACAGCCGAATAGGAAAAAACATACAAATAGGTTTACACTCCTAGCAGTCAAACTGGAACAGCATACAGTAAATCCCCCCAAGAACGAGACAAAGCTCCGTGTTGAGGGTCAAGCAGTGAACAGACAGAGCTGTGGGTTTATTGTTCTTATATACACATTAGTACCACCCACAGGGTTTTGGAAAACAACCAATAAACACGTACAATACACTCAGACACTCCCACACAAAATCCTCCCCTCTGCCTGTGATACAATTACCTTACACAATGGGTAATTTAATTATCACAAGCAGAGAAATACAGTTTTTCCCCATTATTCATAACTTTAAAAGTATGCATCACATTCACATAAAACTTACATTTTCAGAATCAACATACTCCAAATACAATCAAATCATACAAATTGGTCCAGTGGTTCAAAAGATAGATTGTAGTCCTTTGTGACCAAATGAAGCAGAACCAGTTCCACAGAGTCTTCTATCCTGGAGATAATTGGGAAGTAATCCAATTATCTCCAAGGACAGAGGCAAAACTCCATTGAACACATGGCAGCAAAAGACAATAAAATACATAAAAATATATAACTGTGCAGCCATTGCATAAAACAGGTACATTTAACATATCCCCAGATAGCTCAGATCTGATCACACATTATTACTGAATGGTGCTCAGATCACATACACATACAGTTCAATTGCCATGGAGCCAAAGTCTTTCCCATAGTCTTTCATTATACGAATGGGCTCCATGCAAGCATCGAATGACCCGGCTTTCGTGTCTTTGCACGGGAAAATTAAGTGTTTTCACATGGGGCCATAGTCTAAAGGCAGCAAGCGGGCAACCAGGCTCCTCCAATGCAATGTGGCGAGATTGGTCTTGTCACAAACATAATGAAACCCTCCTGAAAAGATGGATTTCTAAATCAGATATATTACAGTGCAAAATAAAGTGTGTTAGATGCTGTTGAGTCTGAATACAAAAGAGTTAATTTGGAAAGCAGGAAGAATTTAGTGAATCTGAGAGAAAGATCATTATTTTGCAGTTGTCTTTGCTGGTTAGAGGAGCCAGTTGTTAGAGAAATTACATCAGGGTGGGTGGGAATGAAGGTTAAGAGGTGATAACAAAACATGGGGGAAATGATAATTAAGGACATTTTTGATGGAAAAAGAATGAAAAAAAATTGAAGTCCAATCAATCTGTGAGGTGTTGACATAAACCAGAGGGGACTGGGAGTGGACATAAAAAAATAAAAATATATATTATGGATTTTATAAATGCAGCAGAACTATATGTAAGGAAAGGCAATAGAGTTACACAAAGAAATAGAATGCATTTGATTCTTCTGAAATAAACATGTGGAGAAGTAAAAATATTTTCGCCACTTGATAATAAGGAATAAGATGAAACAGGCCTCTGCGTATTCACAAACAGCTGCTGGAACTAATCTACCCATAGACCAAAATAAAAATAAAAACAGGGGGCGGGGCCAGGCCGCCGAAGGGATCAGACATGCTTTGTCTGAGCTCCTGCTTCAGGGCCGAAAATCGGCGATAACTGGGGGCCAAATCCATCCAGCGACACACTCCGGTGACCAAATTGATCCCCTGCCGTTGGGGTACGCAGTGATACCTCCTACGATCATACCCGGTACCGACGGTGACCCGACGGAGGCCCGAACCATGAGGGAGCTTGAGCCGGGAAGAGACGGCCGCTCACCCGGGTCTCCGGCCGGCGGCTGGCGTCCCCCCCCCTTCTGGACCAGGTGGGTCAGCCCGGTCTACACGGACACCCAGGTATGCGCCAAATTAAGTCTGAGAGCCCCACCACGCCATGGCATACTTACAAAGCAGCACCCCTCAAAATGGCCGCCGCACGCAAGCCATGTGCGCGACCTGCCAGCATAATGGAGGCGAGACCATCCAGCGCCACCTGACCTACTCCAGGATGGTACCGGCTGACTACACAGAGACCAGCAGTGGTGACTATGAAGAGACCTGCACAAAACAGCCCATGAAGCGAGAGGCAGTCAGACCCAGATACCGCAGCCGAGCTACATGACCTGCACTCAGCCTCCTTCACCGGACCACCATCTGTCCGGTCCAAGTGGAACAGACAGCACACTACAACCTGCCAACCTCATGGACTGGGCCTATTCAAGCTCTTCAGCTTACTTCAACAAGCGGTATCTCTTGATTGAACACTCACTCTTATACCCCATTTATGTCGCATATCCATGAGAATCACGCTAGGCCCCGGGCATGCAAGCTTCCTTCTGTAAATTGGCTAACCCCTATGTTATGCTAGGTTGCAGGTGGGTCAAAACTACACACAAGCTGAGGGTAAACTAAGCATTAATAAATAAGCCTGCTGACTTGGCGTTTTGGCATTTTGAATGCATATATACAAAGTGAGATCTGTGTCCCAAAAGCGTAGTATAGACCTGTATTAAATGTGAGAAACTAACTTAACTAAAGCTCTGACCAAACATGTATATAGTATAAGTGTATTTGTACAGCCGAAACTACAATGCTACAACTGCTTATACTCTTAGACCATAATTTTAAGTATGCTTAAACCTGTTTAAAATATAAAATTGTGCATGTTAATCTTGTGCCCCGCTTGTTTCGCGTGGGAAAAGCTAGAGGACTGCCTTTGGGGTACCTCTTGCCTGATTGTGTTATATCTATGCGCTAAAAAAAAAATATATAAAAACATTTACTGGAGTAGACGGGTGTCTGTAATAATGATTAACATTGTGTGTAAAAATTTGTTTTTCCATTTTTCTCCATCCATTTTCTTGTGAATGGGATGCAACCATAATGTAGAAATAAAATAATTAACCTCAACGTTTAGTATTAACAAGTGGCATTTATGCTATCCCACACCTGAAATCCAATGTAATTGGCAATATTGCTCCCTCTCATAAAATTCCCACTGACCATGGTACCAACGCCAAGCCACACATGAGGTATGGCATTAAGTGCTGGGAATGCCTGCTTGTTTTATTTAATTATCTTAACTGTGGTAAGTGGAATGGAGTTTTCTCGCATTGCTTTCTATATTATAAAGCACTTTTATGTCACATCTATGCACACTGGCTTGCACATGATACATGCACATATGCACTTAGTGTCATGGATGCATCATATGTTCATATTCTTCCCAATAGGAAAAACCTAGGCAAGCTTAGTATAACGGACCGTTTTGCACACAAGAGGTTAAAAACCGTTTATGCAATATTTGTAGCGGAGAGCCGATCTTGCACAGCTATTCTCCACTAGAGATTCCAGTGAGGCTCAGGAACAAGGTGATGTTAAGTCCATAGGCAAGGTTTCCAGCAGGTAAAGTAATACAGCAGTATCCCCATCGCAATCCCAATAACTGGACGACACACAGTTTCAGGAGTAGACTGACAAGCTTTATTCCACAGTTCCTTATAAAGCCCTCTCCCATGCAAGGGAGGAGGTTCTATCACTTAAGACATTATCCAATCTCTAAGTAGTAACCTCCCACAGATCTCCTCCCCTCCTCTAGCATCATAATCCCCTTATTGTGTACACAGTTTTCCCCGAGTTTTGGATGTACCCTAAATACTTGTGGTACATCCACAAATCCAACATCCCAGATAGCTCTATTCTGGGGGACCAACATACTTAAAAATTAGCCCATTCGGATGAATGGTTCGTGAGATATGGGGTTCCAAAGATTTGACCGACCGCATGGGTAAAGTATCCGAAAACAGTTCCATGCATTTTGGCCCTGCGGTCGGTCACAAACAAGGGAATGAAAACAGGCGAATTGCCTGTGTTATAGAGCCTGGAGAGGGTTTGAATGAATTCCCTTGTTTATGGGGCTCTTTCTACCGAACGGCGGGTCATTCGGTAGTTTCCATACGAATTTCTGGAAGTATGGAGGTCTCAGCGGTGTTTGCCTAGTCAAGTGTCCGATTTTAGTTCCAGACACTCGACGGCAAAACACCGCTGTTCGGTAGTTTAAGATGGCCGCCGCCACGTGTTTGTTTCCCGAATAGCGGCCACCCAGAGGACAAAGACCACACTGCACTGATTGCCAATTACCTGTTTGCAACATTGTTGCAAACGGTAATTGGAGGCACACTCATTCCTGGGTGGTCTGGTTGTTCGGTAGTTTCATTCCCTTGTTTTATTTGAATGATTCTACCGAACAACTAGAGGAATACAATTCTTTACATACATTTAACTGTCATTATACCCGGATACCATGCTTTCTATACATGTACATACACATTAAACCAGCCATATGACCAAATACACTTATTCTCATACATGTCGTGGGACAGCCCGGTACCAATCCGCTACACTGCTCCCCCTTGCCCACAAGCCGGCATACACAGTCTGATCCAACACGGATCGGCTTGGGGATGTCCGGGGGCTCACGGATCATTTCTCTAAGTCAGTTTGTCTTGACAACCCGTCAGCATTTCCATTCTGCTTACCCGGCCGGTACTGGATATTAAAGTCAAAAGGCTGTAGCGCCAAACTCCAGCGCAGCAGCCTGGCGTTGTCTCCAGCCACCCGGTTCAGCCAGACTAACGGGTTGTGATCCGTGAGCAAGGAAAAGGGCTGTCCATATAAATAGGGTTGTAGCTTCTTTAGGGCCCACACCACAGCCAGGCATTCCTTTTCGATGGCGGCGTAGCTTACTTCTCGAGGTAACAGTTTGCGACTGATGTAAGCCACTGGATGTTCCCCGCCATCGGCCCCGACTTGACTCAGTACTGCCCCCAATCCAAACATAGAAGCGTCTGTGTGAACAAGAAAACGTTTAGTTGGATTGGGAGCTGCCAAGACAGGGGCATTTATCAGTGCATTTTTCAATTGTTGGAATGCCTGCTCACACTCCGGGGTCCAGTGTACTTGGCGGGGAAGGTTCTTACGGGTCAGGTCAGTGAGGGGTTTGGCCAGGGCGCTATAATTGGGAACAAACTTCCGGTAATACCCTGCTGTCCCTAGAAACGCTAAAACCTGGGTCTTAGTCCTAGGGGTGGGCCACTGGGCTACAGCCTCTACTTTGGCGGGTTCGGGTTTTTGTTTACCGCACCCTACTCTATGTCCCAGGTATTGTACCTCAGCCATGCCGATACTACACTTGGCCGGCTTCAAGGTCAGACCTGCTTCCCTTATCCTATCTAGTACAGCTCCGATGTGAGCTAAGTGTTCCTGCCACGTATTGCTAAAAATAGCAATATCGTCCAGGTAGGCACATGTATAGTCCTGGAATCCATCTAGGAGTCGATCCACCATCCTTTGGAAGGTGGCTGGGGCGTTTTTCATCCCAAATGGCATGACCTTAAACTGGTACAAGCCAAATGGGGTGACAAAGGCCGACTTCGGGATGGCGTCTGGGGCCAGGGGGATTTGCCAATACCCTTTACACAAGTCAATAGTGGTGAGGTATTGGCCCCTGGCCATTCTGTCCAGTAACTCGTCTATCCGGGGCATCGGATAGGCGTCAGATACAGTCTTCTCGTTCAATCTCCTATAGTCCACGCAGAAGCGGGTCGTACCGTCTCGCTTTGGTACGAGGACTACAGGAGATGCCCAAGGACTGTCTGAGGGTTCAATCACCCCCAGTTGGAGCATTTCGTCGATCTCCTTACGCATGTTTGCCCGTACCGCTTCTGGAATGCGGTATGGCGTCTGGCGCATGGGTAGTTGCCCTGGGGTCTCGACCCGGTGAGTTGCCAGAGGCGTGTATCCAGGTACATTAGAGAACGTGTCGCGTTTCTCTTCCAATAGTTGCTGTACCTCGATCCGCTCCTGTGGGCTCAGCCGATCTCCCAGCGTAACCTCCCCTAAATCTCCGGACAGCTGCCCATCCCCCAGCAAATCGGGGAGGGGTAAGCTGTCAAACTCTTCCGTGTTAGGGGCACAGATGGCGGTTACCTCCTCAGTACGCTCGTGGTAGGGCTTCAGCATGTTCACATGGAGCATGCGTCGCCCCCCAGTCCCTGTGCAGGGGCCGATAATATAGGTGGTATCGCATCTTTGCTCCACCACCTTATATGGGCCCTGCCAGGCGGCCTGTAACTTATCATGTCGGACAGGTTTTAAAATTAGTACCTTCTGCCCGACCTGAAAGCTACGGTCCCTGGCTCCCCGATCATACCATGTACGCTGGCGGGTCTGGGCCTCCTGAAGGTTTTCCCGTACCGTCTTGGTCAACGCTTCTAGGCGGTCCCGAAAGGCCAACACATATGGTAGGATGGGAGTGCCATCTGTGCTCCGGTCTCCCTCCCAATGCTCTCTAATAAGATCCAATGGGCCTCGGACCCTCCTTCCAAACAATAATTCAAACGGGGAGAACCCTGTGGATTCCTGCGGCACCTCCCGGTATGCAAATAGGAGGTGCGGCAGGAATCGTTCCCAGTCCTTGTGGGTCTCTGCGAAGGTTCGGAGCATCTGCTTCAAGGTACCATTGAATCGTTCGCAGAGCCCGTTCGTCTGGGGGTGGTAAGGGGCGCTGATAATAGGCTTAATGCCACAGATCCTCCAGAGGTGTTGGGTGAATTCTGCGGTAAACTGGGTACCCTGATCCGAGATAATCTCCCTGGGTAATCCCATCCGGGAGAATATCCGCATGAGGGCATCCGCGACCGTCTCAGCGTGGATGTTGGTCAGAGCCACTGCTTCTGGATACCTGGTGGCATAATCTACAACCGTTAAAATATACCGTTTTCCTGACGGGCTAACTTTATTGAGGGGGCCTATCAGATCCACCGCTATTCGGCTAAAAGGTTCCTCTATTATGGGTAAGGGGTGAAGTTTAGCCTTCCTGCGATCCCCCCTTTTTCCCACTCTCTGGCAGGTATCGCAAGTCGTGCAATATCTGCGTACTTCCTGGCTAATCCCTGGCCAGAAGAAACTCTGGGTTAGTCTGTACCTGGTGCGACTAACCCCTAGATGTCCGGATAGCGGAATATCATGCGCTATCCGGAGTAATTCAGCCCGGTACCGCTGTGGTACCACTAATTGTCTCCTCGCTATCGGGTCTAACCCCGTAATCTGTTTGGTTGTTTCCCTGTATAAAAGTTGTTTATCCCAGATAAACTTCTCTCCCTCCGCCCCGGGGGAACCCGTGCCAACCTTGTCCCTATACACCTGAAGCGTGGGGTCTGTTGCGACTTCAGCTACAAATTCATTAGGTGGAGCCCAGGGGACACATTCTAGAGGGGGGGTAGGGTTGCTTACCTGGACCTCCGGCAGTGTGTTGTGGTCCTGGGTGCGGGCCTGTTGTCGGGTGACTACAGGGTTGACCTCTCCTGTGGTGGGTGACTGGGGCTCAAAAGCAGAAGTGAGCCTCCCCAGATCGTTCCCCAATAAAACCTCCGCCGGTAAATGTGGCATCAACCCCACCTCCACTTCCCCTGCCCCCGCTCCCCAATGTAAATGTACCCTTGCTGTAGGTAGCCGGTACACTGCTCCCCCAGCTACCCGGACGGCAACAGTTTTGTTCAGTTTTGCCTGATCTGAAATCAGGTGGCTCTGTACCAAAGTGATGGTGGCTCCCGAATCTCGTAATCCCCGGACTGCTGTACCATTCAGATATACCGTCTGTCGATGGTGCCGTAGATTATCCACATTGGCCTGGACCGGATCTGCCTCGTGCAGTACCTCCCATTGTTCCACAGTAGTAATGGGGACTGCGGAACCATATGGGGTGGTGACTAGGTCCTGGTAGTGGTGGGCTGCGGCCGCCCTGGGTGGAGGTGGGCCTGGACGAATCCAGGTGGAACGGTCCCGTAGCTGTGGGCATTCCCTTTTATAATGTCCCCACTTCTGGCAGTGATGACAGGGGCCAGCGGTGGGTTGTCGGAACCGGGGCTGTGCAGCGGGTGGTGGAGGTGGTGGTAGCGGTCTCGGTGGAGCTGGGGTGTAGTTGTTTCCCCCGAATGTTTTAAAGGTTGCTTTTGGAGCTGCAGGTTTTTGTGACCTGCGTGCATCCAGGTAGTCATCCGCTTTCCTAGCCGCCTCGGTAAGGGAAGTAGGGTTTCTGTCCCTTACCCATTCCTGGACCTCATTGGTTACTCCCTCATAGAACTGCTCCATCAGCAACATTTGTATTACATCCTCCATAGAACGTGCCTTGCTAGCTTGCACCCACCCGAGCGCTGCCCCCTGTAATCGGCATGCCCACTCTGCGTGCGAGTCCTTCTCTGTTTTCTTTAGATCCCGGAACCTCCGCCGGTATGCCTCGGGTGTTATAGCATACCTGGCGAGTATAATTTCTTTCACTTTACTGTAATTCCTTATTTCGTCATTAGGTACAGTCCGATATGCCTCTGCTGCCCTCCCGGTTAACCTTCCGGCCAAAATAGGTACCCAGTCCTCTGCGTTAATTTTATGCAGTGCACACAGTCTTTCAAAGTCTTGCAGGAAAGCGTCTATATCTTCCTCTGCCTCCACATATGTTTTAAAAGCCTGGTATGGTATTTTAGGCTTACCTTCCTGTGGCACATTAATTGCAGAGCTTTGTTCTGGTGCCTGTGTCCTTAGGATGAATTCTTGTACCTCGGCCATTGTCCTGGTAACAATTTCTGTTGGGGGGTTTTCCCCATAAAAGGATAGCCTGAACTGAACCTGCCTCTGGAATTCCGATCCTTGTGGTGTTCCTCCCGGCTCCCTCTGTGCCGGAACTGAATCGCCCTCCATTCTGTACTCTGCCATGAGTTCTGTAACAAGTACTGCTTTCTTCTTATTGCTGGCTTGTATACCCCTTGCCTCTAGGAGGTCCTTTAGCGTGGAGCGTTTTAGCGCAGAAAAATCAATCTCCATCCGTACTCCATTTACGCTTGTTCCTCTGTGAGTTTGGATCCCAGCGCTGCCAACCAATGTAGCGGAGAGCCGATCTTGCACAGCTATTCTCCACTAGAGATTCCAGTGAGGCTCAGGAACAAGGTGATGTTAAGTCCATAGGCAAGGTTTCCAGCAGGTAAAGTAATACAGCAGTATCCCCATCGCAATCCCAATAACTGGACGACACACAGTTTCAGGAGTAGACTGACAAGCTTTATTCCACAGTTCCTTATAAAGCCCTCTCCCATGCAAGGGAGGAGGTTCTATCACTTAAGACATTATCCAATCTCTAAGTAGTAACCTCCCACAGATCTCCTCCCCTCCTCTAGCATCATAATCCCCTTATTGTGTACACAGTTTTCCCCGAGTTTTGGATGTACCCTAAATACTTGGGGTACATCCACAAATCCAACATCCCAGATAGCTCTATTCTGGGGGACCAACATACTTAAAAATTAGCCCATTCGGATGAATGGTTCGTGAGATATGGGGTTCCAAAGATTTGACCGACCGCATGGGTAAAGTATCCGAAAACAGTTCCATGCATTTTGGCCCTGCGGTCGGTCACAAACAAGGGAATGAAAACAGGCGAATTGCCTGTGTTATAGAGCCTGGAGAGGGTTTGAATGAATTCCCTTGTTTATGGGGCTCTTTCTACCGAATGGCGGGTCATTCGGTAGTTTCCATACGAATTTCTGGAAGTATGGAGGTCTCAGCGGTGTTTGCCTAGTCAAGTGTCCGATTTTAGTTCCAGACACTCGACGGCAAAACACCGCTGTTCGGTAGTTTAAGATGGCCGCCGCCACGTGTTTGTTTCCCGAATAGCGGCCACCCAGAGGACAAAGACCACACTGCACTGATTGCCAATTACCTGTTTGCAACATTGTTGCAAACGGTAATTGGAGGCACACTCATTCCTGGGTGGTCTGGTTGTTCGGTAGTTTCATTCCCTTGTTTTATTTGAATGATTCTACCGAACAACTAGAGGAATACAATTCTTTACATACATTTAACTGTCATTATACCCGGATACCATGCTTTCTATACATGTACATACACATTAAACCAGCCATATGACCAAATACACTTATTCTCATACATGTCGTGGGACAGCCCGGTACCAATCCGCTACAATATTCCCCTTTTCAGATGCACAGGCAGCTACTGCAATCACCAATCTCCCGAATTGCAAACACATGAATACTCAATCTCCCGAACTGCAAACACATGAATTCACCAATCTTCCGAACTGCAAACACATGAATGCTCCAAACTCCCGAACAGGAAACACACGAATGCTGTAAACAGCCGAACAGGAAAAACCATACGGACAGTTTACACTCCTGGCAGTCTCACTGTAACAGCATACAATCCAATTCCCCCCAAGAACGAGACGACACTTTGTTTGAGGGTCAAGCAGAACTGATTTACTGGGGCTACCTGCCCGGCTTTTATGCAGGTCTCCCACCTGGTGGACACTCCCCTAGGGGACCAGATGGAAGACTGGGAAACATATTGGACATTGACCAATCACAAGCTTACAATCCCACAATGCATCACAATCCCTCCTCTCTGTCCTGGAGGTAATTGGGAAGTAATCCAATTATCTCCAAGGACAGAGGCAAAACTCCATTAGCCACATGGCAGACAAAGGACAATAAAATACATACAATTTATACTGTTACATTTATCACATAGAACATACACATTCTACCTATCCCCAGATAGCTTAGATCTGAGCGCACATTATTACCGGATGGCGCTCAGATCACATGCATACAGTTCAATCGCCATGGAGTCATACAGTCTTTCCGTATACGGCTGGGCTCCATGGCATAGCTATCTGGGGTACCATGGCTTTAACAGTCCGCAGAAAGGCACGAACCAGCCTTTTTGCAGGGAAAAAGAACAGTGTTAAACATGGGGCCATGGTCCAGTGGCAGGAGGCGGGTGACCAGGCTCCTCCAGTGGCCAGTGGCGAGGTTGGTTCCGCCACAATTAGTGCTACCAGTAATTTATTGTCAGTGCTTGTAGAGATGCTGTGCATGCAACTACCATGGTATACCTTCAGCAGTATGTTCCATAAAAAGAGGCACTGAAGGAGGTGCTACATTACGCAAAGCTTTTTTTTTTTTAAATTGGTTTACTTCAAGCATTTACACTAAGCAATGTAAATTACCTTACCTTAAGGTTTAACATGGATGCAAGATATCCAAGAGCTTAGAACGGACATTTAAAGAAGCACTATAGCGTTAGGAATACAGAGTTGTTTAACACTAAAGTGTTCCTCTGTCCCCCCTCTGCATTTAAAGGGTTAAATAACCCCTTTTTTCACTCACCTAATTCACACACCTGACTTTGTCTCCTCCTCCTGTGATGTCTCTGCCGATGGGGGACATTGTGCGCATGCATGGTAAGCGCCGTGCACACGTTAAACCTTCACTATAAGAAAACATTGAATCTATGCCTTCCTATAAGGGTTTTGAGGACTCTAGACATCCTTATGCAAAGCGTGAGAATGTCCAGCATCATTTCACGTTGGTAAACAGCCACTAGTGGCAGGGCTAGCGGGGACAAGGAAGCAGTCTGAGTGCCAATAGTGTCCCTTTAAGCAGCCAGCTACTTATTTTTTACCAGGATTTGTATTGAAATAAATTCTTCAACAATTCTTAAACTAATTAAACCCTTGCTAATCCATGTGATATGATCACAATCCAGCCTATCTAGTACATTTTAGCCTGTTTGTTGTCCTGAATGAATTTTAATACAGTAAACTAAAGTTTATGCAGAGTTGTTTAATTAAGATAATACTAGTAATGTTATTCAAATTGAGACTTCCGTTCAATTACCTACAATTATTTTGACCAAACCTTCCGATGTAAACTTAACGTGGCATTTTGATTGAACCCTAAGAGCATAATTAGCAAATAAATAATTAATTACATGCAATGGAAGAAAGCTATTGAAAATAAATAATAAAGTAGCATTTCTTTTGTTTGTGTTATTGAAAGGGATTATGTAATGTTAGAAATACAAAATTATACTCCTTACACTATAGTGCACCTCCCTCCCCATTATTTACTACTCACTAGATTCTAGTGCCGATCTCCCTCGATGCTGGGTTGGCGCTCCACTTCCTCCAATGCGATCCAATGGGAGGGGGACCTAAAGCGCATTTCTTCCCCATTAGTACCTCACCATAGGAAAGTATTAAATCAATGCTTTCTTACAGAGATTTCACTGACACTGGATGTCATCATGCAGAGTGTGAGGACATTCAGCAATATTAAGGGGACCAAGAGTCCAGTAATCCACCGGAAGTGCCTCTAGTGGCTGTTGGGTAGAGGCCAGTCTTAGTACTGCAATGTTAACATTGTAGTTTCTCAAAAACCACAATGTTTTACATTGCAGGACTAAGTGGGTCAGGGACAGGGCACACAGACCACTTCAATGAAATTAAGTAGTCTGAGTAACTATAGTGTCCCATAACGCCTTAAGGACAGGGGATGTGCTATGCCGTCCTTAGGGAACCAGCTCTAAACGCCGGGGAGTGGCATAGCACGTCCCTGCCGTCCTTTGTACTTACCCGGACGCAGGCGATCCCAAGCCGGCGTTCGCAGTATGGGGACTAACCTGGGAGCCCAAAGAGTTCCCCTTCTTCCTCTTCAGCCCCCCTGGGCCATGTGATCGCGAGATCCTTGTGAGGACCAACTGTCTAAGTTTTGTGCTAAAAGTTTTCTTTTTTCTGTTACAGGTAAGATTCATCTGTAGGAAAAGGTTACTGATTGCACAAGGTTTGATTTCCTGTTGGTAATTATAAGGCATTTGATTTGATTACCGTATTTATCGGCGAATAACAAGCACTTTTTCTCCCTGAAAATAGGGGGCAAATGATGTCTGCGTGTTATACGCTGATATACATATTTTTCGCTCCATAAGACACACTTTTTTTCCCCTCAAAAGTGAGGGGAAATGTCTGTGCGTCTTATGGAGCGAATGTGAAGGTTTACTTACCTGTCTTGAAGCGTGGGCCGGTGTTCAGCGCGCACTGCGGTACTGGAACTTAAATTTCAGGTTCCGGTTTCCGGCGGGACTGAAAGGAAGTGCGCACTCAGTGTGCACACTTCCTTTCAGTCCCGCCGGAAACCGGAACCTGAAATTTAAGTTCCTGTACCGCGGTGCGCGCTGTGAAGCCTGCCCACGCTTCAAGACAGGTAAGTAATTATGGGACAAGGGGAGGGAAAGTGCACTGTGGGACAAGGGGAGGCGGGGACACTATGGGAGAGGGGGAGAACACTATGGGATGAGGGGGGAGCACTATGGGAGGGGGTGGAAAATGCTATGGGAGGGGGGGAGAATACTATGGAAAGGGGGGGGACACTATGGGATGAGGGTGGGGGAACACTATGGGAGGGGGGGGGAATACTATGGGAGGGGGGGAAATTTCCTTCTTAAAATGAGGTGCGTGTTATACGCCGGGGCGTGTTATACGCCGATAAATACGGTAGTTAGCTACTTGCTATTGATTGCTGTTTAAATTAGCTATGGTTGGGGGGCAGGGCCTGACCGCAGAGCCGAGTGGTTGACAACCTCAAGAGCTCCAGAACAAATCCGCAAAAAAAGACACCTTTCCCGCCCAAAACGGAGACTAATCGGGTCAAAAGACCCAGCAATAGACAGGGAACATCAAGCGGAGTGCAATGATACCCATCAAGCGGCGAAATGAGCCATATATGCCGGACAAGCGTCGGAGGCCTACCCGACAGGTGGGAGCGGGTGAGACGGCCGCTCTCCCCCCGCCACGGACGAGGACTTTGGTGTGGAAGGGTCCCAGTTCCCCCCCTCTGGACCGGTGGGGGTCATCCCGGTTCACCAGGATATGGCGAGCACCCACCTCTGGGACGCAACTCAGCGCCACACCACACAGACTGGCCCACGAGGCCAAGCCAAGATGGCCGACGGCAGGGCTACTAATCTGAAGCAGCAAACCACTGAGGAATGGGCGATGGCCTTCAAGGCTAAATTTGATGCTGTTTGCCTGCGCTTCTGGGAACGATTGGAGGCAAGGCGCTCACATCCCAGACCGATGCCTTCCACAACGGAAAAGAATCATAGCGCACCCCCTAAAAAGCAGCCTGGACGCCCAAGCACAGCGCTGCCGATCCGGAGGAGAGTGCAAGGCGCTGGGACTCAGCAGACGAAGTGACGAAAGGGCATTACCCGCACGAAGCGGCCTGTTGGAAGCCATGCAAAGGCGCCACAGCCACCTACGGGAAGCTCAGGTGGACCGTCCACCACCCTCCAGGGCCACAGATGCCCACAACCAACATGGCACCATATCCAAAACGGAAGCCCAAAGTCATCACCCGCTCACCGCACCGCCGGCTCCGCCAAGACAAGCCTTAAGAGCAGAGGCGAACTGACAATCGGCACACACTCAGCCAACAACAAACCTGCGTTACAGCCCAGACCAGGGATGACACAGCTGACCAGTGCCTACATGCACAAGCCTCCACACCGGTGGCAGATTTCTCAGACGGCGTTGTGGGACTTTGCTACTCAAGGTCTCTGCACTTCCCGTTGTTGGGAGTCGGCTGATCGCGGACTTACCTCCTGCTGCACAAGTCACGCCAGAAGTACCCGATATGCAGGACCCCTATGAATGCCATATTGACCAGGGACATGGTTAAGTTTGATATTTGTTTTGCCTTATGTTCTCCAGCTATTGACAACCTGTCCCCCCTCTCCCTCCATGAAGCGTAGGAAATATTCATCCCCTGTTCATCCCCCTCCCTAACACACTCGAGACAATCGAGCAGTACCATCCTGCAAGCATTAACCCACGGAAAAGCTCTTTTAAAATAAAATAGAAACGTTAGTCTGTTAAAATAGAAACATTAGTCTGTTTAGCGTGTAACTTAAAGGGACACTATAGTCACCTGAACAACTTTAGCTGAATGAACCAGTTTTGGTGTATAGAACATGCCCCTGCAGCCTCACAGCTCAATCCTCTGCCATTTAGGAGTTAAATCCCTTTGTTTATGAACCCTAGTCACACCTCCCTGCATGTGACTTGCACAGCCTTCCATAAACACTTCCTGTAAAGAGAGCCCTATTTAGGCTTTCTTTATTGCAAGTTCTGTTTAATTAAGATTTTCTTATCCCCTGCTATGTTAATAGCTTGCTAGACCCTGCAAGAGCCCCCTGTATGTGATTAAAGTTCAATTTCGAGATTGAGATACAATTATTTAAGGTAAATTACATCTGTTTGAAAGTGAAACCAGTTTTTTTTTCATGCAGGCTCTGTCAATCATAGCCAGGGGAGGTGTGGCTAGGGCTGCATAAACAGAAACAAAGTGATTTAACTCCTAAATGACAATGAATTGAGCAGTGAAATTGCAGGGGAATGAACTATACACTAAAACTGCTTTATTTAGCTAAAGTAATTTAGGTGATTATAGTGTTCCTTTAAGCATGAACTGCAACATGTACTAATGTCACAGACGTACAGAAAAGCTTGCATCCTATCATATGTGAACTTAACCCCTTAAGGACACATGACATGTCATGATTCCCTTTTATTCCAGAAGTTTGGTCCTTAAGGGGTTAAGCACAATGTCCCTAAAAGTGAAGCAAGAATGAACATGCCACATGTTTGTATCACTGTGCTATATCATGCAGCAACGTTAGAAACACTAAAAGAACAACCATACTGAGTCAGTAAAAACAGATAGGCACGCTCTCGCAGTGCCCATGAAGGTGCACCTATCACTGACGCACATGCTTTAAGCCTACTCGTACCCTAACTACAGTTAAGTAGTTTTGACAAGCAGGATCGAACAAATCGGCAACTTACACTATGAGCCCTAACCAATCGTCCACTACTGAGGGCAGTAAATAGAAGCGCATGTATAAGCTTGTTTAAAATAATCTATAAAAATGTGCAGCCACATTGTTAGGCAAACGTAGTTCACCCACACATTGCAAGGCTAACCTGTTTAGTGCTGTATACATGTTTAATCTCTTGACAAAGCAATGCCATATAACCTAAACCTTAAACACCACTCCTACTGTTGTAGGCATGTCTAGCCTAGCCTCCTCGTCTACACACGACCTTTGAAGCATGGACTGCTACACTGCTGGAAATGAGCTACAGTGAGATGTTTTCCATGTTTAATATAAGCTAGCCTATCCTCCTAAAATGTTGAAGCATGTTATTACTATTCTACCATAAAATTGTGCTGTCAATTGTATGCCACAATGATGTTTAACACTGTTACGGTCTGGCTTGTCACAGCTGTCGTGGCTTTCACAAGCGTATTGTTATGCTCTGCACAGAAAAAATTAAGAATGTAAAAATAAAAAAATTAGATATTGTTTGCAAATAAGCAGAGGCCTACCCAGGTGTTAACCCCTTCAATAGTACACGTTCTGATCAAAACAAAACGTAAACAAAAACTGGAATTTGCGCTATATGTCTGTTCAACCGTAATTCACCTCTTTCATATTAAATTCACCCACACTTATTATATATCATTTTGTTCAGGAGAAACAGGGCTTTCAATTCATATCAAATATTTATATATGAAACATAATTTATTATGAATAAAATTTAAAAAACTGTGAGAAATTTAATTTTTTAAAAAAAATTTGTAGTTCCGCCTCACATTTTAGCTGTAAATATCATAATACTGTTAGGTTTTACTGCAAACAAATGCACATATTTGTAATCAGCGATGTCTCATGAGTACAACAGTACCCCCCATTAACAGGTTTTATGGTGTTTTGGAAAGTTACAGGGTCAAATATAGAACGTTCCATTTTCAAACTGAAATTTGCCAGATTAGTAATGTTACCTTTGAGACGGTGTGGTAGCCCAGGAATGAGAATTACCCCCATAATGGCATACCATTTGAAAAAGTAGACAACCCAAGGTATTGAACGTGGGGTATGTTTAGTCTTTTTTAGTAGCAACTTAGTCACAAACACTGGCCAAAGTTAGCGTTCATATTTGTTTTTGTGTGAAAAAAGCAAAAAACTAATATTTGGCCAGTGTTTGTGACTAAGTGGCTACTAAAAATGACTGGACATACCCCATTTGCAATACCTTGGGTTGTCTACTTTTACAAATGGTATGCCATCATGGGGGTAATTCTTATTCCTGGGCTACCATACGGTCTCAAAGGCAACATAACTAATCTGGCAAATTTCAATGTAAAAAAAATGAAAAGCAAGCCTTATATGTGACTCTAACTTTACAAAACACCATAAAACCTGTACATGGGGGGTACTGTTATTCTCAGGAGACTTCACTAAACACAAATATTAGTGTTTTAAAACAGTAAAACATATTACAACAATAATAGTCCATAAAAGTGTCATTTGTTTGTAAAAAAAATACAAAAAAAAATCACTTTTACTTAAAATATGATCGTTGTAATACAATTTACCAGTTTTAAACACTAATATTTGAGTTCAGCGAAGTCGCCCGAGTAAAACTGTACCCCCTATGTACAGGTTTTATGGTGTCTTGGAGAGTTACAGGGTCAAATATAGTGCTTGCGAATCAAATTCTCTGCACTTTCTCCCTGTGTTGTCAGACATGTCAATCAAATTTTAAGTAATCCAGTGACATAATTATGTTAAAAAATTACTTAAATATACACCTGGAATTTTAATATATATGCATTTATAGGTATTTAAATTCTACGTGTATACTAATGTAATCTTTTATGTAATTATATGTATTTATCTATATATATATATATATTTGCGTTTATTTGTATTTTATATATAGATAGATATATATAGAATGTAATTCTAAGTGTATTTTGTTACCAATATATATATATTAATAACAAAATACAGTTAGAATGAAATTACATATGAATATATAATTTATTTAAAATTTTGTTTCAATATTTTATTTATTTATTATTGTAATTATACGTATATATATATATATATATATATATAATATATGTGTATATATCTATTATATATATATATATATATATATATATATATATATATATATATATAATATATATACATATTATATATATAAAAAAAGAAAAGGAAAATCCAAAGAGTAATGGAGTAACTCCACACCCTTATATAGGATAAACCTATCGAGGAGACCCCGTCCTAGATGTAGTGCTAAAACTTAACTTTTAATAATTATAGCATAAAACAATGTAAACACAAAATGAAAAATATATGAAACAAAAAATGGAAAATACGAGTGCTACCACAAAAAATGTGTGGATATGGACAGTGAAAATAATAAAGAAAAAACATAAACTGTCCAATATAACCACCTATATACAGAGATCAAAGCGTCACAAATGGTGACTAGATGGGAGGGGAAAGAGGAAACAGCCTGGGTAATCCTCTAGGACACTTAAAGCAGATCCTAGGCTATAAGCCTAGAGGTAACAGAGTATCTGGTGCATATGGCAACAAAGTTGCACTAATAACTGAATGCACATAAAGCAAAATACATCTGTAAGAACCAAACTCACCTAATTCACTCGCCCAGATTTCTAAATGAAACAAAAGATCCCCTCCTAACAAACCACCAGAGTCCCAGAGCTAATATAGAAAGCTAGACTGACTAAGATCTCCATGAGTGGAGCAGCACCTAGCTAAACTTCCTAATGCGCGTTTCAGCGCTTAATTGCGCCTTCGTCAGAGGTAAATTATATGTCTAACCCCTAGCCGGCTCTTTTATATGTGACGAGCCGGCAGGATTAAGAGGGAGTGGCGGACCCGTGCGCGCCGAAAAACGGCGTTCAAAGTAGAAAAAGTGAAACGTGAAGTGAAGCGCTGATATTTTAAACAATGTGAGGTATAAAAATGCAAGGATAATACCTTAAATTCATACATACAGGTCCATAAGTGTCATATAGTACCTTAAAATAAAACACAAAATAAAGCAAAATAGTGTATCCTGTGATATACAAAAAAAGGATATATAAAATATATAGATTTCCCACTCACACTTTTGAGAGCTAATAGATATAGCTCAATAAAATAGCCTGTAGGATCCGTAAAGGCGATCCTAATCCCTTCTTTTGGTGGGAATTCTTCCTCTTCCTTGGTCTCTAAAATCAGGAGAGGTATATGGTGCAGTACCTTAGATAAAAGTTTTCGAAAGGATAAAATAAAATGGGTACTTACAAACCCAGAGCCTTCCAAATCGGCTCTGATCAGGAGCATATGTGGTTAAGGACCACAAACCTTCTTTGTTCTAATGAACGTAGCAGGAACAATGCCAGTAGTGTTTTAAAAAATATTATAAATACTTTATTACATAAAACTATATAACATATAAAAACACTTTACTAGGCATAAAAAAGTCCAATTTCCATGAAGACAAATAATCTCCAACTTCCCAGGACGCGTTTCGCTATAGTAGCTTCCTCAACTGGATATTCAAAAAATGGAAAAGTCTTCATTCTCCTCCTTGGACCTGTTCCTGCTTTTATACAACTCCATAAATCCGTGTTATCAGTCCGGCTTGTAAATTCGCGGGCTATCTCCATGGTGACGGTGACGCCCTGCGTTCCAAGCCTCACTTTCAGTTCTTTCTCGTGGTTCCGCCATCACTTCCGGTCACGTGGGGGTATGCTGATACGTCATGCGTTCCAAATTTGCGGTTCATTGGGATCGTATTTCCGGTAAAACATAATATATGAGTAAACCATAAAAGAGAAAACTGTATTGTCCCTTAATCATAACTCTATATAATCCTTATATAAAGTGATTAAATTATTTCCTTATTATCATATGTCTATAGATAGAAGAATAATATTTATGGACAAGGGAATATTTATATGTGCAATATAATCAAGTGTTCAAAGGCTAGTATAATCGTATATTCTTTTTATAAAAAGAGAGAGCAAATCCTTTTCCAGCATATCTTTGTAGATAAAAACGTAGTATATAGAGGTGAAGGTGTGATTCTACATACTCACTACTAAAAGAATAGTATAAGATTCTGTTTTATAAGTATAAAACGGACCGTAAACTCAAACTTATTTTTAAAATATTAAGAACTGTATATAAACATAGTATCATCTGAATAAAAAAGAAACTTAAAAAGAATTGAAAAATAGATGAAAATCTAACTTTAAAATTCTATTTTAAAAAATGGCACATCTCGAAATCTGTATTTAAAAAGAAACTTAAAAAGAATTGAAAAATAGATGAAAATCTAACTTTAAAATTCTATTTTAAAAAATGGCACATCTCGAAATCTGTGTTAAGACCATAGGGAATCAGTGTGTTTAATTTAAAAATCCATTCCATTTCTTTTCTGCTCAATTTAGTATCAAAATCCCCTCCTCTCCAATCTTTTTCTAGTTTTTTTATTCCCAAGAATTTTGTGTTTTTCCTCTCACAGTTATGGTGCCTTTTATAATGAGCAGAGACACTGTGATTCTCAAAACCTTTGACTATGTTCCTCCCATGCTCTTCAA
Source organism: Pelobates fuscus (assembly GCF_036172605.1). Classification (NCBI taxonomy): domain Eukaryota; kingdom Metazoa; phylum Chordata; class Amphibia; order Anura; family Pelobatidae; genus Pelobates; species Pelobates fuscus. The sequence goes on along the minus strand of NC_086326.1, from coordinate 105,159,537 downwards.
TTCGAATATGTAACGCCCTTGTGGTTTTCCCAACATATTGTAAACCACAAGGGCATATCATTAAATATATAAGATTATTCGAGTGGCACGTCAGAAATTCTTTAATTTGATGCTCCGTTCCCTCTCTGCTTAGAAAATTCTTAATGTGTCTTTTCCTATTTGCGGTCCTCTTACAGGCCAAACAATATCCACACCCAAAAAAACCTTTTTCCGTATTTAAAAAAGTGTTGATTGTTCTCTTTTCTTTTATGAAACTTGATGTAAGAGCGGTACGGAGATTTCCAACTCCTCTATGTATAAAACGGGGCTTTTCTGGGAGAAATGTTCTGGCAATAGGGTCTTGTAAGAGAATGGGCCAGAATCTTGAAATTATTTTTCTAACTTTGTAGTTATCAGTACTAAAATTACATCCAAAAGGTATATCTTTAAAATTCTCTTCTTTTTTCTCTTTATATTTTAGTAGACTACCCCTTTCTATTCCCTTTACCTGCTTCCTATCATTTTCTAATTTTTTTTCCTCATATCCTTTCTCCAAAAAGTCTTGTTTAATTTTATTTGATTGGATTTCAAATGTTTTTGAGTCAGTGCAATTCCGCCGTATACGAAGGAATTGACCTTTAGGAGCATTTTCAAGCCATGGGGAAAAGTGGCAGCTGTCCCTTCCTATGTAACTATTAGCTTCTACTGTTTTAAAATTATTTTTAGTTTTTATTTCATTGTCCTCTATATATATGTGTAGATCCAAAAATATGATCTCTGATTTGCTCCAATTATTTGTGAGTTTTATTCCCCATGTGTTAGTATTTAAATAGTTTAAAAATTCAATCAGATCGCTTTCCTCTCCTTCCCATATGAAAAAAATGTCATCAATGTACCGGCCATAGGTAACCAAGTTCCGCCTCCAGCCATGCTGCCCATATATAAATGACTCTTCCCAATGGGCCATAAATAGATTTGCATAGCTGGGGGCGAACTTGGTTCCCATGGCCGTTCCATTTACCTGGAGAAAAAACTCCTCTCCATACCAGAAAAAATTATTTTTGAGAATAAGGTCTATTCCTTCCAAAATATATTCTCTCTTTACTTCCATTAAATCTGAAGAATTGTTTAAAAAGAACTTTACTGCATTCTGTCCATAGGAATGGGGGATGTTGCTATAAAGTGCGGTGACATCACTGGTAACTAAAAACCGGTCTGAATTCCAAGTACATTCTTTTAAAATATTTAAAATGGTGATTGTATCTTTTATATATGAGGTAGTCGTTTTAACAAGGGGTTGTAGATGAATGTCTAAAAAATGAGATAGTCTACTAGATACTGAGTCTATCCCTGCCACTATGGGTCTTCCCGGGGGGTTATTCACATCTTTGTGTACCTTTGGCAGAAAATAAAATACCGGTATTTTTGGATGTTTAATGTTTAAAAAACCATATTCTTTTTCATTAAGGATTTCGAGATCTTTGCCTTTATTAAAAAAGTTTAAAAATAGTTCATTAATATCTTTATTAGGATTATAATTGAGTTTTTTATATGTCTGTTCATCTGCTAGTATCCTTTCAGCTTCTCTACAATACGATTCCTTGGACATTAAAACTATCCCCCCTCCCTTATCTGCTGGCTTTATCACAAGGTTAGTGTCTGATTTTAAATCTTTAAATGCTTTTCTTTCCTGAGCAGTAAGATTATTATTAAAATTATCCCTTTTTTCTAATTTTTTTATTTCAGTTAATACCATTGTCTCAAACGTCACCATTTTTTCCGAGACCATTTGTTTAGGATAAAAAGATGATTTTTCTTTTAATTTGGTATGTCTTAGTTCTTCCTCTTGATTATATTGGGTTTCTATTGGATTTTTCATAAAAAACTTTTTTAAACAAATATTTCTTTTAAATTTATTTAAATCTATATAAAATTCAAATTGATTCAAGGGTTTGTTTGGTGCAAATTTTAGTCCTTTTGCTAACACTTTCTTATGATGTTCGGTTAGGGTTTTTTGACTTAAATTAAAAATGCCTTTTATGGGATTAGGCTTCTCTGTATTCGCTCTCTTTTTTCTTTTTTGGATATGTTTACCTCCTCTGGTTCCTCTACACTTGAATTCCTCCGTCTTTTGTATGGAGTCAAAGTATTTGGGATATTTTCTCTTTTGTACCTCTCTTTTCCCTTGCTCTTCCAAAAATCCTGATCTTCAAACTCGTCTAAAACTTGGAATCTATTGCTGGTGGCTAAGGGCTCATCATTTCTGTAATAGGTGGGTCTTTTGTATGGGGTCCTCTCTCTATTCTCTCTTCTATTATTTCTCTCTTTTTGTCTTCCTTCCTCAAATCTGTTGCTCTCCCTGTTTCTTTCCCTTGACTGTTCGTTGTACATAGATCTCTTTTTGTAATCATTTCTTTCCCATAATTTTTCTCTATACGTAGGTTTCCTTCCTTCTCTTTCTCCCCAGTAATTGTCCCTATTTCTGAAATTTTGTATCCTGGGTTTAAAGTTGTCCCAGTTTCTAGTCGGGTTTTGTTCGTAGTTTGTCCTATAGTTGTAGGGTTTATACTCCCTATATTTTACCTGGACCCTATTTTCTATATTCTCTCTTTGATTATATGAGGCGGTCCTTTGGTTAAATGGTTCCTTTGGATTCTCTCTTATTTCTGGATCTTTATTCTGATGATTATATTTGGAGAATGTTCTAACCTGTTTCATCTTGTAGTCCCTAGTATCTCTTAAATATTTACTTTTTTTTGTATTGATAATTTCTTTCTCCAATATATCTAGATTTTCTTTTATCTCTTGTGTCATATTATCAAATTGTTCTTGATTTAGTTTATTCAGGATAGCATTTTGATTTTTATTAATCTCCAGATCTAGTTCTTTTAAATACTCTTTTCTTCTTTTTATGATCAGGTTCATGGAGGTTATGGAAAAGTTTTCCAACATATCGTTCCACTCCTCCATAAAGCTTTCAACTTCTTTATCAAATGTTGGAGTTTTGAAGTATCTTAAACCCCTAGGAGTTATACCTTCTTTCAAATATTTCTCCAATGTGGCTATCTCCCATTTTATTTTTAATTCCTTTTGTAACAGTTTTTCTAATTGTTCATCATTGTATGTTATTTTTTGTCTAATACACTGTGGGTCTGTCCATTTAGCTATTTCTGTTTCCATATCTAGATAGGTTTTATTCCTTGTGTCGAAAAGTGACATATTTAATCTAAAAGCAGCTAAGTACAAAAAGTAAAAAGATAAGAAAAATTACCAAAATTCAAATGTAAAAACAAGGGGGGTGTACTAGCGCTAATTTTAGTGAATGTGACAAAGTGAACAAGCAGCTTCAACTTCAAATTCTTATCTTTATACAATAGTGGAAAAAGTGAAACGTGAAGTGAAGCGCTGATATTTTAAACAATGTGAGGTATAAAAATGCAAGGATAATACCTTTAATTCATACATACAGGTCCATAAGTGTCATATAGTACCTTAAAATAAAACACAAAATAAAGCAAAATAGTGTATCCTGTGATATACAAAAAAAGGATATATAAAATATATAGATTTCCCACTCACACTTTTGAGAGCTAATAGATATAGCTCAATAAAATAGCCTGTAGGATCCGTAAAGGCGATCCTAATCCCTTCTTTTGGTGGGAATTCTTCCTCTTCCTTGGTCTCTAAAATCAGGAGAGGTATATGGTGCAGTACCTTAGATAAAAGTTTTCGAAAGGATAAAATAAAATGGGTACTTACAAACCCAGAGCCTTCCAAATCGGCTCTGATCAGGAGCATATGTGGTTAAGGACCACAAACCTTCTTTGTTCTAATGAACGTAGCAGGAACAATGCCAGTAGTGTTTTAAAAAATATTATAAATACTTTATTACATAAAACTATATAACATATAAAAACACTTTACTAGGCATAAAAAAGTCCAATTTCCATGAAGACAAATAATCTCCAACTTCCCAGGACGCGTTTCGCTATAGTAGCTTCCTCAACTGGATATTCAAAAAATGGAAAAGTCTTCATTCTCCTCCTTGGACCTGTTCCTGCTTTTATACAACTCCATAAATCCGTGTTATCAGTCCGGCTTGTAAATTCGCGGGCTATCTCCATGGTGACGGTGACGCCCTGCGTTCCAAGCCTCACTTTCAGTTCTTTCTCGTGGTTCCGCCATCACTTCCGGTCACGTGGGGGTATGCTGATACGTCATGCGTTCCAAATTTGCGGTTCATTGGGATCGTATTTCCGGTAAAACATAATATATGAGTAAACCATAAAAGAGAAAACTGTATTGTCCCTTAATCATAACTCTATATAATCCTTATATAAAGTGATTAAATTATTTCCTTATTATCATATGTCTATAGATAGAAGAATAATATTTATGGACAAGGGAATATTTATATGTGCAATATAATCAAGTGTTCAAAGGCTAGTATAATCGTATATTCTTTTTATAAAAAGAGAGAGCAAATCCTTTTCCAGCATATCTTTGTAGATAAAAACGTAGTATATAGAGGTGAAGGTGTGATTCTACATACTCACTACTAAAAGAATAGTATAAGATTCTGTTTTATAAGTATAAAACGGACCGTAAACTCAAACTTATTTTTAAAATATTAAGAACTGTATATAAACATAGTATCATCTGAATAAAAAAGAAACTTAAAAAGAATTGAAAAATAGATGAAAATCTAACTTTAAAATTCTATTTTAAAAAATGGCACATCTCGAAATCTGTATTTAAAAAGAAACTTAAAAAGAATTGAAAAATAGATGAAAATCTAACTTTAAAATTCTATTTTAAAAAATGGCACATCTCGAAATCTGTGTTAAGACCATAGGGAATCAGTGTGTTTAATTTAAAAATCCATTCCATTTCTTTTCTGCTCAATTTAGTATCAAAATCCCCTCCTCTCCAATCTTTTTCTAGTTTTTTTATTCCCAAGAATTTTGTGTTTTTCATCTCACAGTTATGGTGCCTTTTATAATGAGCAGAGACACTGTGATTCTCAAAACCTTTGACTATGTTCCTCCCATGCTCTTCAATTCGAATATGTAACGCCCTTGTGGTTTTCCCAACATATTGTAAACCGTTCAAAGTAGTACCGCCCCCCTGGATGAGTCACTCTATGATTGACAGGGCATGTAAATTTATCACTAAAGTTTCATCACCTAAACGCTCAATTGAGAAGGAGCTAAGTGTCGTAGAAATCAATGAAGAAGAGATCTCCTTGCACATCAGGAACATCAAAAGGAATAAATGGATCAGAGTCCATTAATAAATCAAGTCTCTTGCTGGCAAAGTGTGATATAATATTCATTGAACTGAGAAAAATAAATAAACAAGTGAATAAATATAGCCCATTTACTAGTAAGTTTTAAAGTGACAGCATCTTTGTCTCACATCCAAAAAAAGGGGATAGGACTGAAACATCCATATAATCAGATGAATAATAATAACGAAAGTATTTACAAAAAGTAAATAAAATAAATAAACCTATGTACAAATTAAGAAAAATGCATTACTGATGATGTTAAATAATGCTCTCAGTGTAACTCATTTATCAATGAAGGGAGTAAATGTAAACCCCTCATTTAGCCCATTGGGGGCCAGTGTGTTGAAATTGTAAATCCTAAAGGATCCTGCCAGCTCGTCACATATAAAAGAGCCGGCTAGGGGTTAGACATATAATTTACCTCTGACGAAGGCGCAATGAAGCGCTGAAACGCGTGTTAGGTAGTTTAGCTAGGTGCTGCTCCACTCATGGAGATCTTAGTCAGTCTAGCTTTCTATATTAGCTCTGGGACTCTGGTGGTTTATTAGGAGGGGATCTTTTGTTTCATTTAGAAATCTGGGCGAGTGATTTAGCCGAGTTTGGTTCTTACAGATATATTTTGCTTCATGTGCATTCAGTTATTAGTGCAACTTTGTTGCCATATGCACCAGATACTCTGTTACCTCTAGGCTTATAGCCTAGGTTCTGCTTTCAGGAATCAGGGCGAGTGATTTAGCCGATTTGGGTTCTTACAGATATACTTTGATCTATGTGCATTAGTTACTAGTGCAACTTTGTTGCCATATGCACCAGATACTCGGTTACCTCTAGGCTTATAGCCTAGGATCTGCTTTAAGTGTCCTAGAGGATTACCCAGGCTGTTTCCTCTTTCCCCTCCCCATCTAGTCACCATTTGTGACACTTTGATCTCTGTATATAGGTGGTTATATTGGACAGTTTATGTTTTTTCTTTATTATTTTCACTGTCCATATCCACACATTGTTTGTGGTAGCACTCCTATTTTCCATTTTTTGTTTCATATATTTTTCATTTAGTGTTTACATTGTTTTATGCTATAATTATTAAAAGTTAAGTTTTAGCATTACATTTAGGATGGGGTCTCCTCGATAGGTTTATCCTATATAAGGGTGTGGAGTTACTCCATTACTCTTTGGATTTTCCTTTTCTTTTTTTCTTTCTACACGTATGTAAGGGTTACCCCCTTTTAGGATTCCCCAGACACACTTACAGGCTGGTTGCCTTTGGCCACTAGCTTATCTTCTTGTCATATTATATATATGTAACGTCATTATAAGTGTATTTTAATACTAATATATATACTAATATTAATATTAAAATACATTACGTATGACGTTACATATATATAATATATATATAAAAATACTTTTAATTTAATTTTACACTTGTCTAATATATTTTTTTTACAGATCCCACCAGCAGGGGGACTGTCTAATATTTTAGACAGTCCCCCTGCTGGCAGATCCACAGCCAGCTATAGGGGGCCATATTTGCCGGGGGAGGGCTGCCTGGGCTGTCAGGCAGCCCTCCAGAAGAGGATCGCGGCGGAGGTGAGTAGATCTCTCCTCCAGGGGCTGCAAGCCGTTACGGCGTTCTATATGCCGCAACGGCTTTAAAGCCCTTTAAAGCCGCGACGGCATAGAACGCCGTAACGGCATTAAGGGGTTAAACATTCCTAGTGGGTGGTGCTTTTAGGAGTATATAAGGGTTGTTGTGATTAGCTTGGCTAATATAGCTTGGTTGCTTCATCTAAGTGTTGCTTCTAAGTGTGTGTGTGGTTGGAGATATTCTGGAAAGTTTTACAGAAGCTTCAACTGTCTAAGATTTGTGCTGCCGTGTTTCTCCGAAAATAAGACCGGGTCTTATATTAATTTTAGTCACAAAAAAACACACTGAGGCTTATTTTCAGGGTAGGGCTTATTTATTTACGGTACCGGTATGTACATTGAACCCCCCCTTTAATAAATCCACCCCCCTCTAATTAATCCACCCCTCCTTTAATAAATCCACCCCCTCTAATTAATCCACCCCCTTTAATAAATCCACACCCTCTAATTAATCCACCCCCCTAATTAATCCACCCCTCTAATTAATCCACCCCCTAATTAATCCACCCCCCCTCTAATTAATCCACCACCCCTTTAATTAATCCACCCCCTCTTTAATTAATCCAACCCCCTCTAATTAATCCACCCCCTCTAATTAATCCACCCCCCTTTAATAAATCCACCCCTCTAATTAATCCACCCCTCCTTTAATAAATCCACCCCCTCTAATTAATCCACCCCCCTTTAATAAATCCACCCCCTCAAATTAAGCCACCCCTCCTTTAATAAATCCATCCCCCTCTAATTAATCCACCCCTCTAATTAATCCACCCCTCTAATTAATCCACCCCCCTTTAATAAATCCACCCCCTCTAATTAATCCACCACCCCTTTAATTAATCCACCCCCTCTTTAATTAATCCACCCCCCTCTTTAATTAATCCACCCCCCTCTAATTAATCCACCCCCCTCTAATTAATCCACCCCCTCTAATTAATCCACCCCCCTCTAATTAATCCACCCCCTCTAATTAATCCACCCCCTCTAATAAATCCACCCCCTCTAATTAATCCACCCCCTCTAATTAATCCACCATCCCTTTAATTAATCCACCCCCTCTTTAATTAAGCCACCCCCTCTAATTAATCCACCCCCTCTAATTAATCCATCCCCTCTAATTAATTCACCACCCCTTTAATTAATCCACCCCCCTTTAATTAATCCACCCCCTTTAATTAATTCACCCCCCCTTTAATTAATTCACCCCCCCTTTAATTAATTAAGTCCCAGACATAAAATACCGGTATCTACTCACAGTTCAAAGAGTCCGACCACTGGGTGCCTCACCGCCCGGAATGGATCCTTCCGCTGAAGATCCGTGAACGTCGTCATCACACTGCGCACGTCGTCATCACGCTGCGCGATGCCGCGGCCCGCAACGCTCCTCCTCCTCATAGAAGAAGGAAGTCCCGCCGGGCCGCAAAGGTAAAATGCCTAGGTCTTATTTTCGGGGTAGGGCTTATATTGCAGCCCACCCCGAAAATTCAGCTAGGGCTTATTTTCAGGGTAGGTCTTATTTTCGGGGAAACACGGTAAGAGTTTTCTTTTTTACTGTTACAGGTAAGATTCATCTGTAGGAAAAGGTTACTGATTGCACAAGGTTTGATTTCCTGTTGGTAATTATAAGGCATTTGATTTGATTAGTTAGCTACTTGCTATTGATTGCTGTTTAAATTAGCTATTGTTTGCAAATAAGCAGAGGCCTACCCAGGTGTTAAACATTCCTAGTGGGTGGTGCTTTTAGAAGTTATATAAGGGTTGTTGTCATTAGCTTGGCTAATATAGCTTGGTTGCTTCATCTAAGTGTTGCTTCTAAGTGCATGTGGTTGGAGATAAACTGGAGGTAATCTGAGGTATTCAGGAGGATAAATAAAAAGTTAAGATTTGTTTGATTTAAATTATTCGCCTTATTGGAATGGCAGACTTAGTTCAGTGTAATAGTTGCTATGCATTTGTTTCACGTTCCACTTTTTGGAGGTTTGGTTGTTGTCTAATCTGTAGACAGTTCTCTATCTTGCGGCAGGAGATTGTATTTTTGAAGACTGAGATTTGTAAATTATCTGGTAAACAAACTCAGGCTGGAACTGCTGCAAAGCCACTGCCGCAGAGACATAATAGGAATGGCAGATGGATCACTGTAGGATCTGGTAGACTTAGAGTTGTGGATAAAATGCATATTGCACAGTCTGTTGCTTTACATAATTCATTTTCTGCACTTTCAGAGTGTAATGGTGTTATGGAGACAGGCACTGAGGGTAGTGGTGTTGTGGAGAGAGGCACTGAGGCTAGTGGTGTTGTGGAGAAAGGAACTGAGGCTAGTGTTGTTGTGGAGAGAGGCACTGAGGCTAGTGGTGTTGTGGAGAGAGGCACTGAGGATAGTGGTGTTGTGGAGAGAGGCACTGAGGCTAGTGATGTTGTGGAGAGAGGCTTGGAGACTATGGTGAGGCCCAATAGAAAGCAGTTGTTGTTGGGGGATTCCATCATAAGAGGTGTGGAGATGGACAATGGTGGTCTTGTGAGGTGTCTTCCCGGAGCTACTGCTCACAGAGACAGGAGACATATCTGTAATATTGTTAAGCGTGCAAAGCAGGAAGGGGAATTGGATGTACTTGTCCATCTAGGGATAAATGACTTGGCTTGCAATGAGGTTTCAGAGGTTAAGGAAGTTTTTAGTGTTTTTGCCAATGATATACAGGTTGCAGGTTGCTTCCACACTGTCATTCTCTGAAGTTCTGCCTGTGCATAACACTCAGAACGACAGGCGGATGCGTATTAGGGACTTTAACTTGTGGCTTGGTGAATGGTGTCGGGAGCAAGGATTTGGCTTTATTTCTCATGGTAGCTCTGTTTGGAATGGAAATAAACTGTACAAAAAAGATGGTTTGCATCTTTCTCAAAAGGGAGCAAATGTTCTCAGTGAGCAGTTCAGAGGTTTTGCTTGGATGTATTTAAACTATGGGGGGGGGGGGTGGAAAGGGTGATAAAACATCAATCCAATTGTTCCACAAAACAAGGACAAAAGGTGCCTGTAGCAGGTGTGTTAAAAAATGATAAGCTTAGAGTCATGTCTACAAATGCTCGCAGTTTAGGGAATAAGATCCATGAACTTGTGGCAATAATGGCAACTGATAGTGTAGATTTAGTTACTGAGTTACTGAGACATGGTATAATGAGAAAAATGACTGGGACATAGCAATACCAGGGTACTCTTTATATAGAAAAGACAGGGAAAGCAGGAAAGGGGGGGGGGTGGCCCTGTATGTGAAGGATAGCATAAAATCTAGCCTAATAAAAGTTAGTGAGGTGAACATAGAGTCCGTTTGGGTTACGTTAGAATTTGGTAATCACACAGTAATTCGTGTAGGTGTGATTTATAGGTCCCCAGGACAAATTGAAGAGTTAGATAATCTACTAGTTGAGGAAATAGCTAAAATGACAATGAAGGGGGGAGTTATCATCATCTTCCCGATGTGAATTGGAAAACAAAAATAGCTGCTTGTGCCAGGAGCACACATATTCTAAACTCCCTACTGGGATTATCTCTAAAACAAGTCGTTGAGGAGCCAACTCGTAAAGAGGCCATACAAGATTTAGTGTTAACAAATGGAGATTTGGTATCCGATATTACTGTAGGTGAAAGTTTAGGATCCAGTGATCATCAATCAGTGTGGTTTAATATAAGAACAGTGACTGAGTCACACCACACAAAAACAAAAGTTTTAGACTTTAGAAAAACAGACTTTTCTAAAATTAGAATATGTGTAAAGGAGTCATTATCAGACTGGAGCAATTTAAATGGCGTCCAAGAGAAATGGGATTATTTAAAAGTTGCACTACTGAAGGCAACAGAAAATTGCATTAGGCTTGTCAGTAAAAGCAAAAAATTCAAGAAACCACTGTGGTACTCCGCAGATGTGGCCAAAATAGTAAAAAACAAAAAGTTAGCATTTAGTAATTATAAAAAAAACAGAGTGAGGAAGACAGAATGATCTATAAGATAAGGCAGAAAGAGGCTAAGCAAGTTATAAGAGCTTCCAAATCACACACAGAAGAGAAAATAGCACAGTCAGTAAAAAAGGGGGACAAAACTTTTTTTAGATACATAAATGAAAAAAGAAAAGTAAAACAAGGATTAGTTAGATTAAAAACAAAAGAAGGAAGGTATGTAGAAGAGGATAAAGGTCTAGCTGACGGCCTTAATGAATATTTTTGTTCGGTATTTACAGATGAAAATGAAGGAGAGGGACCTCTGTTAAGAAAAAGGATAAATTAGTTATTTATTACACGTGAGTTTACAGAGGAAGAGGTTCTATTTCAACTGTCAAAAGTAAAGACAAATAAGTCAATGGGACCTGATGGAATACACCCAAAGCTATTAAAAGAGCTTAGTGGTGTACTAGCAAAACCATTAACAGATTTATTTAACCAATCATTGATAACAGGAGTAGTCCCAGAAGATTGGAAGTTGGCGAATGTTGTGCCCATTCACAAGAAAGGTAATAGGGAGGAGTTGGGCAACTATAGGCCAGTAAGCCTTACTTCAGTAGTGGGGAAAGTGATGGAAACCATGTTAAAGGATAGGATTGTTGAACATCTAAAAACACATGGATTTCAAGATCAGAGACAACATGGGTTTACTTCAGGGAGATCATGCCAAACTAATCTTATTAATTTTTTTGATTGGGTAACTAAAATTATAGATCAGGGTGGTGCAGTAGACATTGCTTACCTAGATTTCAGTAAGGCTTTTGACACTGTTGCACATAGAAGGCTTATCAATAAACTGCAATCTTTAAGTTTGGATTCCATTATTGTTGAATGGGTGAGGCAGTGGCTGAGTGACAGGCAACAGAGGGTTGTAGTCAATGGAGCAGTGGCGTACACACAACCCATGGGGCCCCGGTGCGAAAACTTATCCGTGCCCCCCCCCCCCCCGCGCTTACTCTGCGTGGGCTGGGGCCGCAACACATGGCAGCGGGCACCTGGTCGCAGGGCTGCGACCCGTGCGACCGCGGTATGTACGCCAGTGCATGCATAAACACATACACTTAAAGGACCACTACAGACACCCAGATCAAATCAGCTCAATGAAGTGGTCTGGGTGCCAGGTCTCTCTAGTTTTAACCCTGCAGCTGAAAACATAGCAGTTTCAGAGAAACTGCTATGTTTCACTGAGGGTTAATCCAGCCTCTAGTGGCTGTCTCATTGACAGCCGCTAGAGGATTTTCTGCGATTCTCACTGTGAAAATCACAGTTAGAAGACGCTGAACGTCCATAGGAAAGCATTGAGTAATGCTTTCCTATGGGAGGTTTGAATGTGCGCGTGGCTCTTGCCACACATGTGTATTCGGAGCTGAGAGGCGGATCGGGACGGAGAGATCCCCAGCTGGAGAAAGGTAAGTGCTTTAGACACACACACACACACTCTCATGAACAGACGCACACATTTACTGACAGACACACACTCAGTGACAGACGCACACACTAACACACACTAACACACACACACTCACTAACACACACACACTAACACTCACACTAACCCACTCACTAACACACTCACTAACACACTCACACTAACACACTCACTAACATACTCACTACCATACTCACTAACACAATCACTCACACTAACACACTCACTAACACTAACACACTCACACTAACACACTCACTCACACTAACACACTCACTAACACACTAACACTAACACACTCACACGTTTTTTTTGTTTGTTTTAAATTTAATCCCCCCAGCCTCCTTACCTGTGGGAGAGCTGAGGGGATTCCCTGGGGTCCAGTGGTGTTGCTGGCCCTGCTGTCACCCGGCTGGCGGGCGCGCGAGGGAGCACTGTCCCCTGAGTGCTCCCTCTTCAGCTCCCTCACGCGCTGCGTACTGATGCCGGAGCCGGAAGATGCATCATCTTCCGGCTCCGGTTTCAGTGCGGTGCGCGAGGGAGCTGAAGAGGGAGCACTCAGGGGACAGTGCTCCCTCGCGCGCCCGCCAGCCGGGTGACAGCAGGGCCAGCCTTGGGGGGCCCTGAGGTGGCCAGCTCCTGGGCCCCCCAGCAGAAGAGGCTGGCCCTGTGGGTACATACCTGGGTCGCAGGGCGGCCGGGCCCCCTGGTGGGCCGGGCCCGGTCGCAGCCGCGACCCCTGCGACCCTAGTATGTACGCCACTGCAATGGAGTATATTCGAAGCTTGGGCTTGTATATATATATATATATATATATATATATATACATATATACATATATTATATATATAATAATTCTACGTATATATTTATGTAATAATTTTACATAATTAGGTCATTTTATTAATTACAATTTGCGGGACCTGCCTGACAACCCAGGCCGAAAGTCCAGGGAATTTAATTTGCTAGCACTATATTTAACCCTGTAACTTTCCAAGACACCATAAAACCTGTACATGGGGGGTACTGTTTTACTCAGAAGACTTCGCTGAACACAAATATTAGTGTTTCAAAACAGTAAAATGTATTACAATGATGATATCGTCAGTGAAAATGAAATTTTTTGCATTTCACACAAATGGCACTTACACGGACGCTATAATTGTTGTGATATGTTTTACTGTTTTGAAACACTAACATTTGTGTTCAGCGAAGTCTCCTGAGTATAACAGTACCCCTCATGTACAGGTTTTATGGTGTTTTTAAAAGTTAGAGTCAAATATAAGGCTTGCGTTTCAGTTTTTTCACATTAAAATTCGCCAGATTGGTTACATTGCCTATGAGACAGTATGGTAGCCCAGGAATGAGAATTACCCCCATGATGGCATACCATTTGCAATAGTAGACACCCCAAGGTATTGCAAATGGGGTATGTCCAGTCTTTTTTAGTAGCCACTTAGTCACAAACACTGGCCAAAGTTATATATATATATATATATATATATATGATCTAAGTAAATATTTTTTTTTAATTTTAAACTTTTAAAACTTTTTTTCAGGCAGCAGGGGGACTACCTGTCATTCCAGGCCCTCCCCCTGCTGCCACTGCTATAGACGGCTATTCCGTCCATGTGTTTATGAGGTCTTCACAAGGACCTCGCAATCACCTGGCCCAGGAGGGCCGGATCAGCAGCAGGGGGACTGCCTGGGATGCCAGGTAAGTCCTCCCATCTCGATCGCTGGCAGGGGAGCGCCGGCAAGCAGGTAAGTCCCCATGGACGGTGTGGACATGCAATGCCATCAGCTGGCATTTAGATCAAGGTCCCCAAGGAAGGGCCGTCCTTATGGGGTTAAAGGAACATTGTAGTGTCAGGAATACAAACCTGTATTCCTGACACTATACTCCTGAATATAAAACTTGTTTTCCTGGCACTATAGTGCCCTGAGGGTGCCTCCACCCTCAGGGTCCCACTCCCGTGGCGCTGAAGGGGGAGGAAGGGGTTAATCCCTCTGTGCTGGGACTCTCCTCCCTCTTCTGAGGTCACCGACTGAATGCGCATGTGCGGCAAGAGCCGCGCGCGCATTCTGCCAGTCTCATAGGAAAGCATTCACATACAGACAGACACACAAACACACATACATACAAAGACACACACAGACAGACACACACAGACAGACACATACATAAACACACAGACACATAGATACAGACACAGACACATAGATACAGACACACATACATGCAAACAAAAACACACATATACAAAATATTTAAGTCACCCTCCTGTTTCCTACCTTTTAGGTGCAGGAGGGTGACATTCCCTAGGGTCTAGTGGTGGCTCAGCCCGCGTGGGCTCTCTCTGATAACTGGGAGGAGTGACGGGCAGTCACTTCATCCCAGCAGTGATCTCATCACAGGGGGCCCGGTCACGCTGTTAAAGCGCTGCAGCACTGACCGGGGCCCCTAAATCCCCATATTTATTCTTACATAGGCAATTTACAACTTCTTTGTGTTGTATTTTTTGTAGTCTGAGTGCGCCGCAACTATTTTTTTCACACATACATACAGACACACATACACACAGAGACATATACATACTTACACAGACATTGCTTACCCGCCTTTTTTATGTATAGTGTGTGTGGAGATTTACATGAGCAGCTGCATACAGCACATTCTCTAACATTATTAGTTTATTTTCTCTGAGCGAGTCCCATTAGTTTTTGTTGTCTCTGCTTTTGCCTCTCAGCCCTGCCTTTTCAGCCAATTAAATGTGTTGCACTTTGGTGAGCCCCATTATGTTCAGTTTACAACTATAAAACTGCATTGCCAATCTATCAGCCTTATTTTATTGGGACCACTGAAGAGTACTTTCCATTTTTTAATTACTATATATGTATATTAGCTGTATTTCTCTAATTTCTTTATTTCTCTTTCTCTATTACAACAACAAAAATCGAGGGCCGTGAAAGGAGTGAGAAAATGGGGAAAGAAAGGGATGTGTGGGAGTGATAAGAAGATTTGTGGAGAAGATGACAGGATGAGTTGGAATAACAGTTTGAGGAGGGAAAGATGGCAGGGATTGATAGCATGGTGAGTAGGGAGGGATGGGTTGGAGTGATAGTTGTCAGGGTTCTCACTGTGCCATACAGACAACCAGGTATGACTGCCTCATGGGCAGGCCCGGACTGGCCATCGGGCACACCGGGCAAATGCCCGGTGGGCCGCAATGGCCGTGGGGCCAAGGCCGGCAGGGGAAGTCCCAGGATCTCCCCTGCCGGTCTATGCAGGGCCGGCACTATCCGAGCGCTGGCCCCGCTGTATTCCATGACGGACCGGTGGGGAGATCAAAGATCTCCCTCACCGGCCCACTTGAATAGATATGCGGCCGCCGGCGGGGAGAGAGGGAGGGAGCAAGCCCTCCCGGAGAGTGGACCCGGCGGAGCTCTAACTTGCAGCTCCGCCGGGTTCCTCTCGCGAGATCCGGAGCGTTGCCATGGCAATGACCGGATCTCGCGAGAGTGAGCTCTAGCCCGCAGGCTAGAGTTCACTCACAACGAGGACCACCAGGGAACACTGCCATTCTGCCTCCCAGCCCCAGGTACCAGTATCCCCCTCCAAGGCTAAAGGTAAGAAGGGAGGGGGGGGACATAATGCCTGTTATATTATTTGTTTACCCCCCCTACACACAAAATCCATTCTAACATTTATACAGCAGTCACACCCATCACACTCAGCACTCTCACACCTATCACTCTCACCCATCACACTCAGCACTCTCACACCCATCACATTCAGCACTCTCACACCCATCACACTCAGCACTCTCACACCCATCACACTCAGCACTCTCACACCCATCACACTCAGCACTCTCACACCCATCACACTCAGCACTCTCACACCGATCACACTCTGCACACTCACACCCATCACACTCAGCACTCACACCCATCACACTCAGCACTCACACCCATCACACTCAGCACTCACACACCCATCACACTCAGCACTCACACACCCATCACACTCAGCACTCTCACCCACATCACACACAGCACTCTCACACCCATCACACTCAGCACTCTCACACCCAGCACACTCAGCACTCTCACACCCAGCACTCTCACACCCATCACACACAGCACTCTCACACCCATCACACACAGCACTCACACCCATCACACACAGCACTCACACTCAGCACTCTCACACTCAACACTCTCACCCACATAACACACAGCACTCTCACAACTATCACACACAGCATTCTCACACACAGCAAACATACACAGCACTCTCACACACAGCACTCTCTAACCCATCACACACAGCACTCTCTAACCCATCACACACAGCACTCTCTAACCCATCACACACAGCACTCTCTAACCCATCACACACAGCACTCTCACACCCATCATACACAGCACTATCACACACATTGCAAACAGCACTGTCACACACATCACACACAGCACTCTCACACACCACATTCTCACACACAGCATTCTCACACACACACCACACACAGCACTTTCACACACATCACACACCGCACCCTCACATACCGCACCCTCACACACAGCATCCATCACACACAGCATCCATCACGCACACATACTGCACCCCTCACATACACACAGAACCCCCCAACACACTGCACCACACACATACACAATAGTTCCAAACACACACACACATATATATATATATATATATATATATACACATACATACATACACACACACAGCACCCCTCACACACATACTGCACCCCTAAACACATTACATTCCAGACACACACTAGATTCCTTACCCAACTCTGGATCATCTACACACATATACACACTAGATCCCTATATACAATCTGAATCCGTTATAAACACACACTCACTAGATCTCCTACACATTCTGGGTCCTTCAAACACTAGACTCCTATACACATACACACACACACACACACACACACACACTACACTCTTAACATACACACTCTGAATCACACACACACACTAGATTCCTTGTAAGCAAACACATACTACACCCCTAAACACACACTTTCTACAAACACTACATCACCTATACACACACTCTATAGCCTGTTTGCACACATGCTACATCCCCTTTACATACATTCTCTACAGCCCCTAGCCACATATGCATCACATTACACCACAGACACAACATGTCTAAAACTAACCTTATTACACAATACCACACCACAATCAGCTCACTCTACACACACGCAATACCACAAGCAGACTCCAAACACATGCACAATACTCTTTCCTGGCATTTTTGTCTCCTGGTATCCAGTTATAGAGACACCAGAGACAAGTTGCAAGGAAACACAGTGCAAGCATGTTATTAAATTTGCTTGCACTGTGCAGAACAAATACAGTTTTTTTTTTCTCATGCTAGAGCTCTTCAGCAGAGCTCTGCGCATGGTCTGCCCTGGAAGAGCATTGAACCAACATGCTCACTTTGAGAGGGGGCGTGCTTGTCATTAGTGATGACAAAACACACCTCCTCTGACCCGCCACCTTCTTAGTGGGCCGCTGGGATAAAAAAAATGCCCGGGCCGAATTTTTCTCCCAGCCCGGCCCTGCTCATGGGTGCCCAACAGGGGATTTGAACCTGGGTACTTTGCTGTCCTGGGCCTGCTATCTGCCTTTGAGCCACAGTCTATATAATAATTATAATGTCATCCATGATTGGCCCCTTTTTGACAGTGTCATGAAGGGGAGGGGCATAGTCATTATCACATAAAGCCAGGGTGAATAGCATTTTCACACTATGGTGTCAGGAATACATGTATGTATTCCTGACACTATAGTGTTCCTTTAATCAAATTAAAGGAACATTCAGGTCACCATAACAACTTCATCTAAATGAAAATGCTATGATGCCAGGAGGCCCATGGGTGCTCTCTTTCCTTCAAGGGGTTAAGGGGTTAAACCTCTCTAAAAAGGTTTAACCCCAAAGACTTCCTCCAGCTCCACGTCACTCAGTGGTATTCGGCTTCTGAAATGGAGTGTCAGGAAGTGCAGATTGACGTCAGGCATGGGTGCCACTGATTGGCTAGAGTCAGCTGACGCTCTAAGCCAATCGCTAGTTCCCGGTTCATAAAAATGTTTATCCCGAAGTGCATAACTTTGCATTTCTCTATGTTAAATTCCATCTGCCATATTAGTGTCCAGTCCCCCAATCTGTTATAATAGAGCATCCTAACATTACTCAATAATCTGTGTGGTGTGACACAGGATATAAGGGAAAGGGTGCTCATTAACCCATATCACTCTGGAAGCAACCTTTGGGGTTTGGTTTAACCTTCTAAGGGAAGAGTTTACCTGGGGGCCTCCTGGCACCATAACAACTTAATAACAGGGACATTCCACATGTTTTTTTTTTTTTTTTTCTACTGTAGTGGGACCCCGGATTCTCATAGAGATACTGGCTGGCATGCAGCGACCAGCACTAAAAGCTTTTGCTTTTTTTTATAGAAAGAACAAAAAAAAAATATCAGCTTGATCAGAGAGCCCTATGATCACACTTATCACTGATACAGTACCTTACAGCACAGATACTGTACAGTGATCAGGCAAGTCGTTAAAGTTAAAAAGTGCTGTAGCTGACAAAGTGTAAAGAAAAAAAATAATAGAATTAATGTAGCCCATGGATCAGCACAGCTAGGGGAGTGGGCCTTGACAGAGCCAGGAGGTAGGCATAACAGCCACAGGAAGTCTTAGTGACAGATAGCATGCTGGGTGGGGCGGAGCCATGATGGGTGTATTTATCCCATCATGGCTCCGCCCCACCCAGCATGCTATGGCCTTCTTATGAAGTGGCCATTTTAACTGAACCTAAACTTACCTGTCAGTTGTCTCTCAGGTTTGGGTAGGTCTTTTCTTTCTTTTTCAGATGGATCCTGTTGAAGAATTTCTTGCAGATGTTCGAGTGGCAGTAAGGGAGCGCGGCATTGCATGGTTGCAGGAGCGGATGACACCCCCGGGGCCTTCGGGTGGGCCTGCGGTGGGTTTGGAGCGACAGCCTGCATGGAGGACGAGGCCTCCGCAATGTCTAAGCCCCGGTTCGGCACCGGCACGGAGGAAGAGGAGGAGCCCATACCCAGGAGCTGCTCCTGCAGAAGATGGTAGGGAGCAGGCCGCATGGTCGAGGCGGCGATTGACAGTATTGGAGCTGGGTCGGAGGTGTCGACTATGGAGGCCCCTGGCAGGCGGTCCACTTCAGGCGGCGTTGCTGGAGCAGGTCGGGAATGGGAGGCAGCACGTCTGCTGGTGGGAAAAGTCGGGTGCGGAAAACGGCTGGCTCTTCCGCTGGGGGTCATGCCAGTGAAGGTCGATGGGATGTTGCCTTGGCTAAGCCGGTACGGTAACCGAGGAGATGCACAATTGTTGATAGATGGGTTTTACAAGGGGTTTTGTATTCCTTTTAAGGAAAGGGTCTTGGGTCGATTGTGTGACAGCTTGAAGTCGGTTGCTGAGTATCCGGAGGTGGTTCGGGATAAATTGGCCAAGGAGGTTCAGCTGGGTAGGATGGTGGGGCCGTTCTCCTACCCTCTGTTGGATGAGTTATGGATTTCTCCTTTGGGCGTAGTGCCCAAGAAGGAACCGGGTAAATTTGCATGATCCATCATCTGTCATAGGACGTGGAGCATTAATGGCAAAGGCAGACGTGGAGTCAGCTTTTCGATTATTGCTGATCCATTCGGATTGTCACCATCTGTTAGGTTGCATGTTCAATGGGGCTTATTTTGTGGACCTCTGCTTGCCTATGGGCTGCTCCATTTCCTGTTCATACTTCGAGAAGTTTAGTTCCTTCTTGGAGTGGGTGGTGAAAGACGAATCAGGACGGGGTTCCTTAGTACATTATCTCGATGACTTCTTGTGTGTGGGCACGGCCAGGTCAGACCGTTGTGGCCATACCTTGCGGTTGTTGGAATGGGTGACTCATTCATTTGGCGTGCCCCTGGCATCCGACAAAACGGATGTCTCAGTTTTCTTGGGTTGGAGATTGATTCCGTGGTGGGAGAATGTTGACTGCCTAGGGATAAGTTGGCTGCACTTCGGGAGCTCGTGGCGAAAGTCCCCAGGTCCAAGAAGGTTACGCTTAGAGAATTGCAGTCTTTAATAGGCAGTCTCAATTTTGCATGTCGGGTAATCCGCATGGGAAGGGTTTTTAGCCGTTTTCTGGCAAAGGCTACTTATGTAGTTCGGTCTCCGCGTCACTTTGTCAGAGTGTTGCGGGCCATGAAAGAAGATCTGGGGGTCTAGGAATCGTTTCTGCGTGATTTCAACAAACGGGTCTTCTTTCGTGAAGCGGCAGCTTCTTCAGAGGATATTGAGTTGATCACAGATGCTTCTGGAAGCATAGGTTTTGGGGCATATTTGGAGGGCAGGTGGTGCGCTGAGCAGTGGCCTGAGGCTTGGAAAGCAAGTCCTCTCATTCGTAATTTGGCATTTCTTGAGTTGTTTCCATTGGTGGTGGCTTAGGCTCTATGGGGAGAAGTATTGTGGGACAAGAAAGTCATCTTTTATACAGACAATATGGCGGTGGTTCATGCGCTTAACCACTTAACCGCTTCTTCGGTCCCGGTGGTACGCTTATTACGGCAGTTTGCATTACTTTGCATGTCGTTTAATATTGTTTTTCGGGCATGTCACGTTCCTTGTTTCCTTGTCTTGTTCACAGTGGGGCAGGTTTTGGGTGGTGGCCCCGGGGGCGCGGGAGTAAGGACAGGCCTGTCCGGAGGTGATGTGGCGGCTCGGGATGTCATGCTTGGAGGATTGATATGGAATTCTCTGGCGCCTGGCACGTGGACTGCTTATGTGAAGGTTTGGGATGCTTGGGACGAGGCGTCAGGTTACACTGGGGTGTCCCAGTCAAGGGAGGGGTGTTTGGATGCCTTGTTGTGGTTCTTAAGCCGCTTGTTTGCTCAGCATTTGTCTCCATCGGTGATCGACAGGAAAATGGCGGCATTGGCTTTTCTGTTCAAGCTGAATAGTTGGGAAGATGTGACACAACATTTTCTTGTTTGTCAGGCCTTACAGGGATTTCGGAGAGGTAAGAAATTGGTTGATACCAGGCGGCTAGTATCTTTTGAAGTCTTGCAGTGATTAGTGGGCGTGCTACCGGTGGTGTGTTCCTCTCCTTTCGAGGTTAGGTTGTTTTCGGTTGCCTTCTTGTGTGTGTTCTTTGGGGCATTTCGGATTGGTGAACTGGTTAGTGCATCTCTGGCGGGTGTTGGGGGGTTCAACACTCGCATGTTGAATTACGGTCCGATAAGGTACTTATTCGGTTGGGCTGTACAAAAACGACAGAGGCGTCCTGCCTGGGTATAAGTGAGGATCTGGTGAAACATACAGGCAGGTGGGAGTCAGTACGGTTTAAGTCCTACTTACGGCATGAATATTTGGTTTAATGGACGTGGATTTATGGGGTGGTGTTTAGTGCTATGCCTTGTCAAAATTACATTTTCGTTTCAGGTTGGGTGGCCTGGGCACAGAAGAGAGCCGCAGTTCGGAGACAAGGAGTGCAGCTGTTCTTTCCTCTGGAATTGGTGAAGCTGGAGTGGTTTGGTTTTCGGGGTTTTGGCTGGCAAGGCATTAGTGGGGAAATTTTCCAGAGGGTGGCAAGGGGCACTGTTCTGGACATACTGGTAATCCACGCTGGTGGGAATGATCTGGGCATGGTCTCAAAAAAGGAATTGGTCAGGTGGATGAAGAGGGATGTGAACTGGCTACCGGAGCTGGCTCCAGGTGTGGTGGTGGTGTGGTCTGAGATGGTTCCTCGGTTTCACTGGCGACATGCTAGAGACCCGGCTGTGGTGGCTCGGTGTCGGGGGCAAATTAATAAAATGATGGCTGTATTTATCAGACATAGGGGTGGTGTAGCAGTGAGACATGGTGAATTGGAAGGCAGGCTTCCTGGGTACTTCAGGAGGGATGGGGTACATCTTTTAGATGTAGGGTGTGATCTATTTAATTTGGGTATTCAGGGGGGCATTCAGCAGGCCTTATTCCGGTGTTGTGGGGGTTGCTCAGGAGCTTTAGGTGTCAAGTCCTGAGCTGTGGCAGGGAATGGCCAGGTTAAATCAAGGGGAGATGCAGGAGAAAAAGGGCATCCTAAGGTTTAGTGTGGATTAGGCAGTGTTACACGTGGTTGGTAGGTTCGAGCCCATTGGTAGCTCTGAACCTAGGGGTGTAGCGGTGTTTTGGTACACCCTACACTGGAACTTGTTGGTAGCGGTGTCTTGGTACACCCCTACAATTGATCTGGTGGGTAGCGGTGTCTTGGTACACCCCTACAATCGATATGGTGGGTAGCGTTGTCTCGGTATACCCCTACAATTGAATCTGGTGGAAATGTGGTCATATTGGACGGCCAGTTTTTGGGTTAATGTTATTTAGATTGTCATCTATTGTTATTATTGTGGGGTCATTGACAGGGGTATGTTATGTATATGGGGGGATGTTGACTTTAATAAGATTTGTTTGACCCCATTTGTTATTCCTTAATTATTTAATTAATAATTAATAAAGCTGTGGACCTTTGTCCGTGTCTTAATGGAGGTTTGGGTAAGGTTAGCGCATATGCCGGCAAATCCGACTGTGCTCCTGTCATTTACTAATCACCCTAATCAGATTGATCACAGGGTTAATACTTTGATCAGCATTGAATGGGTTAAAAAAATTAATTTATTTAACTTTTTATTTTCACACATTTTAACACTTTTTACAGTAACCAGCAATGATCTATTGACATCTTCCGCCTTAGATCAAAGTGAGGAGAAGAGAGGGGCAGAGACTATTTCTCAGAAATGTTACAGACATTGAAACAGTGACCGCAGAGTCAGGCTGTCACCACGATAATGTGCTTCAGATCGCTGGCATTGACTGGCAGACCCCCAAGACGGCGAACGGCAGCATGGGAAGGGAGATGAGCTAGGTTGTTAGGGTGTGATATGTTGCTTTAACAGCATTAAAGCCCTCCTATTGTAAGATGGCATTGCACGTCCTAACGTCGCAGAGGGGTTAAGACCTGACACAAGAAATTTAGATATACATAAAGGTAAAGTGCTACCTTAAGGGCAAAAAGGCAATTTAATTGAGCCAACGTAGAAGGTTAAATGTGAGTGGAACATTGACGGTTTATATTTTTTATTGCATGGTCTTTGACAGGCCCGGACTGGCCATCGGGCACACCGGGCAAATGCCCGGTGGGCCGCGATGGCCGTGGGGCCGAGGCCGGCAGGGGAAGTCCCAGGATCTCCCCTGCCGGTCTATGCAGGGCCGGCACTATCCGAGCGCCGGCCCCGCTGTTTTCAATGATGGGCCGGTGGGGAGATCAAAGATCTCCCTCACCGGCCCACATACAGTATATTCCGGCCGCCAGCGGGGAAAGAGGGAGGGAGCCAGGAGAGGACCCGGCGGAGCTCTATCTTGCAGCTACGCTGGGTTCCTCTCGCGAGATCCGGCGCGTTGCCATGGCAACGACCGGATCTCGCGAGAGTGAACTCTAGCCCGCAGGCTAGAGTTCACTCACCCACTGGACCACCCCCTCCCAGATACCACCATGCCGGTACCCCCCCCTCCCAGGCTAAAAGGTAAGAAGGGAGGGGGGGACATAATGCATACTTGTTTTTTGTTTTTATCTACCCCCCCAAACGCACACACCACTCTCACACCCATCATCCACAGCACTCTCACACACAGCACTCTAACATACACATCACACACAGCACTCTCACACCCATCATCCACAGCACTCACACACAGCACTCTAACATATACACAGCACTCTAACATACACATCACACACAGCACTCTCACACCCATCATCCACAGCACTCTCACACACAGCACTCTAACATACACATCGCACACAGCACTCTCACACACAGCACTCTCACACACAGCACTCTCACAGACACAGCACTCTCACAGACACATCACTCTCACACACACAGCACTCTCACACACACAGCACTCTCACACACACACATCACTCTCTCTCACACACACAGCACTCTCTCACACACACAGCACTCTCTCACACACACAGCACTCTCTCACACATAGCACTCTCTCACACACAGCACTCACACACACAGCACTCTCACACACATCATACACAGCACCCACACACACAAATCACCCTCACACACATCACACAGCATCCTCACACAAATCAATCACACACAGCACCCTCACACTCAGCACCCTCACACACATCACACCTCACATACACATACTGCACCCCTCACATACACACAGAGCCCCCCCGACACACTGCACCACACACATACACAATACTTCCAAACATATTTATATAATATATATATATATATATATATATATATATATAAATATTTACACACACACACTATAGCCTGTATGCACACTCTTGCTACATTCCCCTATACACACATTCTCTTCAGCCCCTAGCCACATATGCATTACATTACACCACAAACACAACATGACTAAAACCGACCTTATAACACAATACCACACCACAATCAGCTCACTCTGCACACACACAATGGCAGGCTCCAAAACATGCACAATACTCTTTCCTGGCATTTTTGTCTCCTGGTATCCATTTATAGAGACACCAGAGACATGTTGCAAGGAAACACAGTGCAAGCATGTTATTAAATTTGCTTGCGCTGTGCAGAACAAATACAGGGCTTTTTTCCTCATGCTAGAGCTCTTCAGCAGAGCTCTGCGCATGGTCTGCCCTGGAAGAGCATTGAACCAACATGCTCACTTTGAGAGGGGGCGTGCTTGTCATTAGTGATGACAAAACACACTCTCTCTGCCCCGCCCCCTTCTTAGTAGGCCGCTGTGATAAAAAAATGCCCGGGCCGAATTTTTTTCCCAGTTCGGCCCTGGTCTTTGATATAAAATCAAAGTGATGTAGTGAAGGTTAATAAAATTCAAAAAAGTTACAAATTATCCACAATACTTTTTTAATATACACATTTGTATTTCTACCAAACTCTATTGAGTAAGCAACCAATCACTCTTTAGATTCTTACCTGCAACTCGCAAAGTTACTACACATCTAGGACACCTCCAATTACTTGATCTGTTTCTTACTATCTTAATGAAATAATATTGCGCTAGGGTAGAAAAAGGCTTCAGACCTATCTCTATAACTACAGACCATTTATTTAATGCTATCCATGGATTACTTATATTAAGGGTTGTTATTGTGCAAGAAATTTTATCATATCATTTAGAACTAGTGACACAATATATTGTTATTTTTCATATATATATATATATATATATATATTTGTGTGAAGGGCTCATGATGGTATAGAGTAATAAGACCTTAATAAGTGTAGGATGGTATAAAAGTAGCAAGTCTGTTGTGGTGTGCCGGAACCGACGATGAGGTAGGCCTGAAAATAAAGAGGGCCCACCAAGGAGAAATGTAATAAAAAGGAGTTTGATAAAGAGGAGTGGGTGGGAGGGTGATGCAACGCTGACCTCGAAGGTAAGGAGCCAGGTAAGGGGTGTCTCTTAAGTAGGGAAGGGGTGTGTCATACGCCCCTCCCACAAACACAGGCCAAAAGGCCTTACTACTTGTGTGAAGGGCTCATGATGGTATAGAGTAATAAGACCTTAATAAGTGTAGGATGGTATAAAAGTAGCAAGTCGGTTGTGGTGTGCCGGAACCGACGATGAGGTAGGCCTGAAAATAAAGAGGGCAAAAATAGAAATTTCAATATTTAATACAAACCACCAAGATACATACTTTTAACAAGACATGTTCTGAAAAGCATTTCTTACTTCTTGTACAGGGTTAGGAATGTATCGTGTGTAAGCGGATGATTTCCATCGCCCCAGTGTCTTGATAACATGAACCGGTATGTTTACACTGGAGGCTGTGGAGGCTGCTCCTATGCGGAAGGAGTGGCCTGAATAGTTAGCTGGCTTGAGTCCCAGCTGTGTCAGTAATGACCTGACGTGGGTCATGAAGGTGGTAGTAGTGAGTACTGAACCTCGTAGCACGAAAAGTGGTTGTGATGGCGGTGCCTTGTTATTCTCTGTATACGAGTCCAGTATTTGGACGGGGCACCATCTGTTGTGTGTCGGATAGTACTTAACCTCTACTGGTGGTGCATGTTGATTGTTTTTAGAATGAGGTAGTCTCAGGATATAATAGTCCATATGTTTGGTTAAGTGCGAATGAAGCAGGAGGTGAGTGGATTGTGTTGTATTGATGGCAGTAAATTCTCTAGGTCTCAAAAACCCATAAAAAGCTACGTAAATTGCTGTCTTGATGACTAGAGTTGTGCTGGTGGAAAAGGGTTTTAGATCTAGTAGTTGTGATAATTCTTTAAAGATATCAAAATCTATAGGAAGCCTCTGTGCTGTATGCAGGGGTTCGGATCTTTGTATACCCCTAAGGATGTTCTTAATTTGGTATGATGACATAAAACTTGAGTTGTTGGCT
This sequence comes from Pelobates fuscus, assembly GCF_036172605.1. Taxonomy (NCBI): domain Eukaryota; kingdom Metazoa; phylum Chordata; class Amphibia; order Anura; family Pelobatidae; genus Pelobates; species Pelobates fuscus. The sequence continues at coordinate 105,132,711 of NC_086326.1, read as the reverse complement.
TGTAATGTTAGCATGTGATGTTGGATACCTGTTAGATATAGTTTGATTGTGTTGTAAGAAAGTTTGAGTTTGATGTGGCAAAAAGAGGCAAAACCTAAAAATGATGTCATGATGAATGGTTGTAATATGTTGTGTTCCAAAAGGAATCTTTTAAATAAAATGAAAGCTCTGTCGTAGGTTTTCCGGGTATTTGTAGATAGAGCTAGTTTGGTCAACGTCCTGCAATGTTGCATGATTGCGTCTAGTCCATTACTAGCTGATGGAACAGTGGAGTGGCCGTGGCTGTGAGTGCGGCTGACGGGAGAAGTTGATGAAAGGACTGGAATTTAAAACGAGACAAATTATCAGCTGCCTCGTTACATATACCTGGAATATGAACACAATGCAAGAAGAAATTATGACATGCTGCCAACCAAGTGAGTTTCCTCAGAAATCTCATGATAGTAAGGGATTTGGAGCGACCTTTGTTAATAATGTAAAAGGTTGCTTGGTTGTCTGAGTAACACCTTACTGATGAACCTGTCCATAGATGGCCCCATGACACGGCAGCCGCCACGATGGGATATATCTCAAACAGAAATGAGGTAGAGGAAAAACGCTCCAGGTCCTGAACCTCTGAAGGCCAGCTGCCCCAAAGCCATTCGTTCCCAAAAATCGCTGCAAAACCTGTGGTAGATGCCGCGTCTGACCAAACAGTAGGAGAGGTGTCAGACAATGGAGGGAGGAACATGCTTTTACCATTCCAGGTGGTTAAAAAGTTTCTCCACATGAGTAGGTCTGCCGTGGCTTGGGTATCTAGAGATAATCTGTGTGCATCATGTAGAAACAGTGGGAACAAGCCGAGGAGACGTGAGATGAAAGCACGGCATTGAGGTATAATACGCATGGCAAAATTGAGTGACCCCAGTAAAGATTGTAATTCTTTGCGGTTACAAGTGCGTAGTTGTATATAAAGATTGATGTTTGTCAGGATGTTTTCTACCTTAGTGCGTGGCAGGCTAGCTTGCATGTTGGCCGAGTCTAGCATGATGCCCAGGAAAGTGATGATGGTATCTGGGCCTTCGGTTTTTGTAGGGGAGACTGGGACCCCCAACTGGTTGAATAGGCTGACGGTTTCTTTGAGGCTACTGGGAGGGGAAGAATTCTCCTCGACCAGTAGGAAATCGTCCAGATAATGTATGACTGTAGGGCATCTGGATATATTGAGTAGTAACCAGCATAGGGTTTCGGCAAATGTGTCAAATATGGCTGGACTACTTTTAGAACCAAAAGTTAGGCGTGAGAAGAAGTAGTAGTTCCCTGCCCATTTGATGCCATGTAGGTGCCACAGTGTGGGGTGGATTGGTAGTAGTTTGAAGGCATTCGTTATGTCAGTCTTGCTGAGCCATGCACCAACTCCTGCCTGTATGATAGCCGTAATGGCGTGATCTATGGTGGAATATTGCAGGGAGAATTCCTCCGATGGTATTAGGGAGTTAAGACTAGGAGTGGTAGAGGTGTGTGGTGCCGATAAATCGATAATAAGTCTCTGCTTGTTGGAAGATTTCCCTGTGACAACCCCGATAGGGTTTGTCCTCCATGTAGTGAAAGGAGGGGATAGAAAAGGTCCTAATAAGAAACCTTCTGTGACTTCTTTAGCTATGAGTGTGTCGACAGCTGTAGGGTTGTGTTGGGCGGATTGTAGATTTGGACATTCCAGGATTCCTGAAGGCCAGGGCCGGATTAACGTAGGGGCTGATGGAGCTGCAGCTCCAGGCCCCTACCATAAAATAGGCCCATCCGCCAGCCAAAAGGCCGTCGGGAGCGGCCCGCGCGAAAACTTCTCTGTTGTACACAGCGCAGCGTGCAGGAGGGATAACCGCGGGCGCACTGAGGTCATATCCGGCGGCCGCGGCATTACAGGAACCGCACCAGCTGCTCTGCCGTCCTGCCGGCGGATATACGTCACAGGATATCCGGCGGCAGGACGTCAGAGCAGCTGGTGCGGTTCCTGTAATGCCGCGGCCGCCGGAAATGACCTCAGTGCGCCCGCGGTTATCCCTCCTGCACGCTGCGCTGTGTACAACCTGCCTGTACTCCAACTGCGCTCAGCCACATCAGCCCACGAGATAGTAGGAGCTTCTGGAGCAGGTAGCAGAAACTCATCGAGTGGGGGGGAAGGGGGTGGGGGTGGGGGTGGGGGTGAAATGCGGGGGGGAGAGGTGTAAAATATTATTTTAAAATTGTATCATCCCTGAGGATGTGCCAATATTTGTGATGGCTTGATGGACTCTTCTATTGTTTCCATTATAGTTACAAATAAATGGGACTTTATATTTCCTCTGAGTTTTCTTTTTATGCAATGAGTCCTCTTCTAGGTATTTTTCTCACATTTTCCAAATCTTTCTCAAGATTTGATTTCTTGTATCCCTTTTCAATATGTTTTTTTTTTTTTTTTTTATAATTAGCCTATTCTGTATAGTGTGCAGTTCCTGCAAATTGTATATTTTGACAATTTTCTTCTATTGGTGTGGTTTAATGGGATACCACACAAGTGTTTAAGTGTTCAGTATTTGATTGTTACACACTGGGATTTAGTGTATTTCTGTTTCTAGTGATATTATATATTTCCCTTAGCAGTCTTTAACTATGTAGTGTAGGAATAGGAACAGTCCAAGGATGTACTGAGATCTTTTCCACTTGGAGATCAGAGTGAACACCCTTATTAAGCTTATTGTAAATGGTAAAAAAAAATGGCAATCATAGTGCTGTTATGATTTATGGACACAGCTCTCAGCATGCTTAGCCAGCCTTCTATCTGGCTTTGCATCTTGAGAGTCACAGTCCACAGGCTGTTTCTGAGCCTGTGGACTGTGACTCTCAAGAAGCACAGCCAGATAGAAGGCTGGCTAAGCATGCTGAGAGCTGTGTCCATAAATCATAACAGCACTATGAAAATTACTGACTGGCTAAGCATGCTGAGAGCTGTGTCTAAATAACATAACACATTAAAGAAATTACTGTTTCTAGCTGCTAGTCCACAGCAGCTAGAAACAGTAATTTCTTTAATGTGTTATGTTATATAGACACAGCTCTCAGCATGCTTAGCCAGCCTTCTATCTGACTGGCTAAGCATGCTGAGTGCTGTGTCCATAAATCATAACACAGCTCTATGAAAATTACTGTTTCTAGCTGCTGATGTCCACAGTCCACAGCAGCTAGAAAACAGTAATCTTCATAGTCATGTTAAATGATCACTATAGTGTCAGGAAAACAAAGCGTTTTTCCTGACACTATAGTGCCCTGAGGGTGCCCCCACCCTCAGGGTCCCCCTCCCGTGGTCCCCCTCCATGTTGCCAAGATAGACGCCAAATGAAGGGGTAGTTGCAGGAACAAAATACTTTAATGGTATCGATAAAATATATATGTAATTAAGACACTGAGTGCAGTTGGCTTTTATTTGGAGATTCAGTATATGCTGTCTATATTTATATATATATATGTGTGAAAATGTTGCATTGTTTTTTATTTTTTTTTTATGAATGGAGGTTTACAACCCTGAAAAGTAAGGAGATTTTGTCATATGAAGTGCACCCACACTTATTATATATTATTTTGTTCATGAGAAAAAGAGCTTTTATCTCATATATTTATATATGGAACATAATTTAATATGAGTAAAATAAAAAAAAAAAGAAAATTTGAGAAATTAAATGTTATTTTCTTAGTTCTGCATGGCATTTTAAAAAGTGATTGTCATAATACTGTTTGCTTTTACGGCAAAAAAACACATATTTGTGTTCAGCAATTGTTTCACAAGCAGAACAGTACCCCTGCTCAATGTATAGGTTTTATAGGGTTTTGTAAACTTACAAGTTCAGATATAGGGCTTGCCCATTTCAGTTTTTACACATTAAAAGTTGCCAGATTGGCCAACTGGGCCTTTGTTGTATTTCAGACTGTATGGCAGCCCAGGAATGAGAATCACCCCCATGATGGCATACCATTTGCAAACTTAGACAACCTAGGGTATTCAAAATTGAGTATGTCCAGTCTATTTTAGTAGCCAGTTAGTCACAAACCCTTGCCAAAATTAGTGTTCATGATTTTTTGTTGCATTTTTCACACACAAACTGCCCTTTCACCAATGATGTCATATTCATTCTACATTTTACTGCTCTAGAACACTTCTATTTGTGTTCAGCAATGCCATGTACAGGTTTTATATGGTTTTGAAAACCTTTGGAGTTATGCTGTCCCAGACACTTCTGTGACTGGATCATTGTATAATGATGGGAGTCATACCGTACCACAGTCTGTGTCTGGATCAATATATAATGATGGGAGTTGTACTGTACCACAGTCTGTGTCTGGATCGTACCACAGACTGTGTCTGGATCCTACCACAGTCTGTGTCTGGATCCTACCACAGTCTCTGTCTGGATCCTACCACAGTCTGTGTCTGGATCCTACCACAGTCTGTGTCTGGATCCTACCACAGTCTGTGTCTGGATCCTACTGTGATGTAATTCCAGTAAAATACAAGTTTAGCAGGCTAAGATTGCCACAAGGCATATGTATGTATATGTGTTTGTAGTATCAGTTAGTTAATTACACGTAGCTAAGATACTGTTATCACTGTACTGACCAGGTGCAGGAATGTAAGAACTGGAATTACGCGTCCCTCTCCTTTGTATCAGATGAGCCACGTGGTTAGACCGGATGGATGAGTTTAGACTCTATTTATTAAATAGGTTAAGGGTATGTGTGGGTGTAGTTAATTGTGGGAGGAGCTACAGTGCTATATAAGGAATGTACTCTATGTATTCAGTACTCAGACTTTGCTGTATTTTGGTGACGCTAGTCCCTCTGAGTCCCGATCGGTGATCCAATAAAGAATCTCTTCCTTCCTGAAGAAACCTGTGTCCATCTCTCTGTGCTTGGCTTCCGTCAGTTTCTCCGGTATCATTTGGTGCATTGGCCGGGAAGCTCATCGTTCAACGGTAGCTGAGAGGCAGAGGCGTGAGACGGTCTATCTTTGCCCACGTTCTCTACGGCTGCACCCCTGAACTTCTGCGTGGACCTCCCTTCGTCTCGGCGCCACTGGTCTGTTGTCCAGGAGATCATCGGCCTCTACGTGAGAAGTGCTGGGGTGTCCCCGTCGATGAGTGTGAACTCAGGTTCAGGAACGAGGAGGTAAGACAACTGCTGTTTTAGACGGCAGGACCCACTAGGGGTATACCGATTGTGCGGTAGGCCCAAAGGGGTTTTGAATCTGTGTATCTGCCCCCTCTGTCGGAGGGAAGGAGCGAAGGCGCACCGCTCGATCGAACGCTCTTTAGTCAGACCGTTTGATTTGGTTAGTCAGGCGGGGTCCTGGTGTAAATAGCCCTAGCCGGACACCGGTGTCTTGTCTAGACTAGCGTTCTAGGGTGTATATTACGTTCGCTAGGTCGGAGGGACCGGGAGACTAAGCGGCGCCTGTGTAAATTCGGTTCGCTAGTTCTCATCCTATCTGGGCTAAGTGGGAAGGCGTGTAAATTTGGAACCCACTAGACTTTTGATAGTGCGACTAAGAGGCGCCTGTGTAAATTCGGTTCTCTAGCTCGCTATATATGTGGTGATTGGGCAGTGTGGCTAACCAAAACGGGTGTATATAGTTTTAGGTAGTCCATTCAAGGTACTGGCCAATAGTTTAGTTGGGAATTGTAAATGTGTTAACGATTGTTTTAGTAAAGTGTATATCTTGTTAGATAGCGCGAGCTCAGCCGTCTAGCGAGAGTGTTAATAGTGTGTTGCTGTATTATAGTGCACGGTACCATAACCCTGTATATTTACTGACATTATATAATAAGTACTAATCATTGTCGTCCATTGCATGTTTAACACCATAACCACTAATAATTGTATTGTGACCTTAACTTGTGCTTTGACCTATGCTAACCGTACTGTAACCGCTATTTGTAAAAGACGATGTTACTGGGGTGTGTTATAGACGGGTAATTCGTATATAGAGAATTATAGCGTGGGTGACTGTATAGTTACGCCAAAGGGCATAATATTGATTATATAGTGACTGGTGTAACAGCTGTGTGTGTACGGGAATTCCCTGAGTGTTTATTGTTATTGTGTACGTTTCACTTGGTAACCGTACCACGTGGTGCTGTTGCCAGAGGAAACGGGTGTGACTGTTGAATAGTACGCGTGTATAGTATTCGTTGTCGACGACGTTCCATTGTTAAGTATGGGTGCGTCGCAGTCAACGATTCCGGATCCCTTAGGATGTATGGTTAAGAATTTTAAAAAGGGATTCAAAGTTTGTGATTTTGGGGTAAAGATGTCTCCTGTACGTTTGGTCACTTTGTGTACTAGGGAGTGGCCTACTTTGGTTGCGGCATGGCCGCCACGTGGCAGTTTGGATCCAACTCTGGTACAGCGCTTACACGTGGCTGTATCGGGTAGGCCTGAACTTTACGGCCAGTTTCCTTATATTGACTGTTGGAGACAGGCCGTAAATGACTCGCCAAAATGGCTCCAGACATGCCACGAGGAGCAGTGTCGCCTCATGGTAGCTAGGACTTGCTCGTCCACTAGGACTGGTGTTAGGCCCATTTTGGACACGCCCCCTGAGTCCGAGATCCCTTTGCCGCCCCCTTACTTTCCGTTAAGAAGAAGTGACGCAAACGCAGGAAGTCCTGCACCCCTCCCCTCATTACCCTCATCCACTTCCGCTTCCTCCTCCAGTACAGGATCCACCCCCCCTCGTACTAAATCTCCCCTTCCGGAACCAGAATCCACCCCCATTAGAAACGAATATCCTGATTTGGCGCCACTTCAGACTTCCGGTCAAGCTTCATCTAGCTCGGCTCGAAGTGTTTTATTTACGACCTTTTCCCAAAACCGACCTCCCACATCCCCATACCCTATCTCTCCCCGACCGGAACCCATGACTGACGCCTCTCTACGTAGCCCCATCCAAACCCGACAGTTGACTGGTGCCCAACAATTAAAGCACTATCAGATGCCTCTTCGTCTGAATCCCGGGTCAGCTTATATCGATGCCGCAGGTCAAATGGCACACGCTGACCCAGTCTTCGTATATGTCCCATTTACCACAACCGATCTTTTAAACTGGAAGACCCATAATTCCTCGTATACTGAGAAACCACAAGCTATGACTGATCTGTTCACCTCAATAGTACAGACGCATAATCCGACATGGGCTGATTGCCAGCAGTTACTAATGACTTTATTTAACAATGAGGAAAGGACAAGAATAAATCAAGCAGCCATTAAAGCATTAGAGGATAGAGCCCGTGCTTTGAACCAAGCCAATCCAGCAGCATGGGCCGCGACACACTATCCCAACACCGATCCCGATTGGAACGTAAATGGTGCTGATATGGTTCAACTCAGAGCCTATAGAGACGCTATAATTGCTGGCATGAAAGCCGGAGGAAAGAAAGCCATTAACATGTCGAAGACAGTTGAGGTGATCCAGAAAAGCGATGAAGCGCCCAGTGTCTTTTATGACCGATTATTGGAGGCATACCGCTTGTATACCCCCTTTAATCCGGAAGACGCAGACAATTCCCGAATGGTTAACTCCGCCTTTGTCAGCCAAGCATACGGAGATATTAAGCGCAAGCTACAAAAGTTAGAAGGGTTTGCAGGTATGTCCATCACCCAACTAATGGAGGTAGCAAATAAGGTTTATATGAACAGGGATACAGAAAGTAAGAAAGAGGAAGAGCGCAAGATGCGTAAAAAGGCTGATATGCTAGCGGTAGCGATCGCAGGCGTAGATAAACGGGGCCCAGATAGAGGCAATAATAGATGGAGTAGGGAGCCTTTGAGTAGGGATCAATGCGCGTATTGCAAGGAAGAAGGGCATTGGAGGAACGAATGTCCGCAAAGAGAGCAGTACGAGAGAGACCAACCCAGGGCAGGCTACGGAAACTTTAGAGGTAGAGCGAGAGGTAGAGGAGGCCCCGGAGGGAGTAATGGTTATAGAGGGAGTAATGGGAACAGAGGAAGTGTTAGGGAAGACAGGTATATTCCAGCAGCGCAAAGGTCCCGCGATAGAGAAGGTAGGGACTTTGTAGGATTGGCTGACACTGTCATGGAGGACTATTGATACCGACCGGGCTCCATCCCCCTTGGTCGAGCGGAGCCTATGGTCGATGTATCAATAGGGGGGAAAAGGAGTGCGTTCATGATCGACACTGGTGCTGAACATTCAGTGGTGACTAATCTAGTTGCTCCTCCATCTGGAAGGACTATTACTGTGATAGGAGCAACTGGAAGAAGTGCTGAAAAACCGGTTCTTAAAAGTCGACTCTGTACATTGGGAGGCCACGTAGTAAAACACCAATTCCTTTATATGCCTGAATGTCCAGTCCAATTGCTGGGACGTGATATGCTATCAAAATTACAAGCGCAGATTACGTTCCTACCAAATGGAACAACATCCTTAAAGTTTAATGGACCTTCAGGTATTATGACTTTATCCGTACCAAAGGAAGAAGAGTGGCGACTTTATACAGTGTTGACTAGCCAAAACCCTAGGAGTGATGAGACATTGTTTAACATACCAGGAGTTTGGGCAGAGAACAACCCACCAGGACTGGCCCGCAATATTCCACCAATAAAAATTGAACTGAAACATGGGGTTTATCCAGTGAGCCTAAGACAATATCACATTCCGCAGAAGGCTAAGAAGAACATCCAATCCTATCTGGATAAGTTCATACGGTATGGTATCCTAAAATTCTGTACTTCCCCCTGGAACACCCCATTGCTGCCTGTTCAAAAGCCCGGTACAGATGAGTATCGACCTGTACAGGACTTAAGAGCAGTCAATGATGCGGTTGTTAGCATACATCCAGTTGTACCCAATCCATATAACCTGCTTGCTTTAATTCCGGGCGGGGCTACTTACTTCACAGTCTTAGATCTCAAAGATGCCTTCTTTTGCCTCCGAATTGCCGCAGAAAGCCAATGTATTTTCGCTTTCCAATGGGAGAACGCTGTAACGGGCTCAAAACGCCAAATGACTTGGACAAGACTGCCCCAAGGGTTTAAAAATTCACCTACCCTATTTGGTTCAGCTCTAAGTCAAGATCTACTGGATTTCGAGTCTATCCCAGGAGAATGTGTATTGTTACAATATGTAGATGACTTGTTGATAGCAGCAGTTACAAAAGAAAAATGTCAGCAAGCAACGCACGATCTACTACATATTCTCTGGAAGGCAGGATACAAGGTGTCCAGGAAGAAGGCTCAGTTGTGTTTGCCAACTGTCAAGTATCTGGGATTCCATATCTCTGAAGGTCAAAGGATTATGGGGCCAGAGAGAAAAGAAGCTGTCTGCCAAATACCAATACCCAAGAATAGAAGACAAGTGCGAGAATTCTTGGGGGCAGCAGGCTTCTGTAGGATATGGATTCCCAGCTATGCGATACTGGCAAAACCTCTGTACGCAGCCATCAAAGGTACAGAGCACGACCCCTTCTTATGGACCCAAGAACAGCAAACGGCATTTGAAGATGTGAAGAAGGCTTTGATGAGTGCCCCAGCATTAGGTCTACCTGATCACACACGACCATTCTACTTATATGTACACGAGCAAAGAAGAATGGCTGTGGGAGTATTGACACAGTACTTGGGATCATGGCAAAGACCTGTTGCCTACATGTCTAAGCAACTGGATGCAGTGGCCAGCGGACTTCCACCTTGTCTAAGAGCCGTAGCTGCAGCCGCCCTGCTAGTAGCTGAAGCCGATAAACTCACTCTGGGTCAAGAACTTTATGTACGAGTCCCACATGCAGTACAGACGTTGTTGGATTACAAAGGAAATCATTGGTTTAGTAACAGCCGTATGACCAAGTATCAAGCAATGTTGTGTGAAAACCCAAGAGTGCATTTAGAGACTGTAAACACCTTAAATCCAGCTACCCTTTTGCCGCAACCTACTGAAAGTCAACATGATTGTTTGGAAGTAATGGATGAAGTATTTTCAAGTAGACCAGATCTTCGTGATTTTCCCATCCAGAACCCCGATGTTCAATATTACACCGACGGCAGTAGTTATGTGAAAGAAGGGATCCGCTATGCAGGATATGCAGTGACAACAATAGACAAGGTGATAGAAGCTCGGCCACTGGCGAAAGGAACATCAGCACAAAAGGCAGAATTAATAGCACTAACACGAGCGTTACAATTGGCTGAAGGTTTAAGAGTAAATATCTATACGGACTCTAAGTATGCGTTTTTAACCACTCATGCCCACGGAGCTTTGTATAAAGAAAGAGGACTACTGAATTCAGAAGGCAAAGAAATCAAGTACGCAGCTGAAATCCTACAACTATTGGAAGCAGTGTGGGAGCCGAAAGAAGTCGGTATCATACATTGTCGAGCGCATCTGAGAGGAGATGGTGATGTAACCAAGGGAAATCGGATGGCAGATAGTGCAGCTAAGCGTGCTGCTGAATCAGGAAGACAGGAGTATGTGGGGCATATAGCTGCTCTTATACCAACTCCACTGTCCCAATGGACTCCAGTTTATACAGCTCAAGAAGAGGAGTGGTTAAAGACTGAACCGGGAAAGTATTTGGAGAACAAGTGGTATCAGCTAGAAGATGGAAGAATAGTCATACCAGCATCACTAGCGGTAGAAATTGTCCAAAATTATCACAACGGGACACATTCTGGGAGAGACAGTACTGAAGAATCTCTCAGGAAACATTTCTACATACCAAGATTGTCCAACTTGACTCAGGCCATTGTACGCAGATGTGTAACGTGTGCTAAGAATAATGCAAGACAAGGACCAGTAAAGCCACCAGGAGTCCAGTTTATGGGGGGACTCCCCATGTCCGATCTACAAATAGACTTTACAGTAATGCCTAAATCGGGTGGACATCGTTACCTGTTGGTAATTGTGTGCACCTATTCAGGCTGGGTAGAAGCATGTCCTACTCGTACAGAGAAAGCAGGAGAAGTTGTAAGATTCCTGCTACGAGAAATAATACCCCGATATGGACTACCCTGTTCTATAGGATCGGACAATGGTCCAGCTTTTGTTCATCAGTGCCTACAACAACTGACTCATATGCTTGGTATAAAGTGGAGGCTTCATACTGCATATAGACCCCAGAGTTCTGGTAAGGTAGAGAGAATGAATAGAACTATAAAGAACCAGTTGGCTAAAATGTGTCAGGAAACCCAACTTAAGTGGAACGTTCTCTTACCCATAGCTTTATTGCGAATCCGCAGTACCCCTACCAGAAGGATGGGCCTCTCTCCTTTTGAAATCATGTATGGGCGACCACCTCCCGTACTTGGTAACTTAAGGGGGGACTTGAGTCAGTTGGGAGAAGGAATTACCCGGCAGCAGGTTGTAGAGTTGGGTAAGACTATGGAGGAGGTACAGAAATGGGTACAAGATAGATTACCTGTGAATATTTATCCCCCTGTTCATAGTTATCATCCAGGAGACCAAGTGTGGATTAAAGAGTGGAATAATGTACCGTTAGGGCCCAAGTGGAGAGGTCCTTATGTTGTTCTTTTGTCTACCCCTACAGCGATAAAAGTAGCCGAAGTAACTCCGTGGATACATCACTCCAGGGTTAAACCAGCAGCAGTCGATTCTTGGCAAATTACAGCAGATCCAGAGAATCCCTGCAAGATCCGGTTGAAACGCACTACTCAGTCGGAGTAACGAGGAATTATTGTGGATTACAAATTTTATTGTTACAGGTGTGAGTGAGAAGGCCATAATAAAGCCTGTCCGCTTACCAACACATAGTGTATAAGCCAGGAAAGTCTCGAAGGGACACCTGTGAAGACGAGCAGAACTCCATTCCCTGCAGCCCTCACATCCTGGAAGCTGAGGTTCCATCGCACGGACGAAGACTGAGGATGACGGCGAAAGATGTGCTTTTGATTGTGTTTATTTATATGTGTTTTTATATTCAGGAAGGTAGAGGTACCGACACTCCTAGCTGTGAGGTATGCATTAAGACTACGAGAACAGGTAACCATATTTCCCAAACCCTAATTTGGCATTCACAATACGAATGTAAAGGAGAGGTATCAAGATGTAGATACCTAAATATAGACTATAGTGTGTGCCATTTAGGAGTAGGAGAACCTAAGTGCTTCAGTCCAGAGTATCAACCTCGTACAATTTGGTTGACTCTCAGGAATGGAGATCCTCAGGGGACCCTAATTAATAAGACGGTGTTAGAATCCGTACATTCTTCGGGTGTTCTGCTATTTGATGCATGTAAGGCGATATCAAGTGGTAGAAAACCGTGGAATGTATGTGGGGATCTTAGATGGGAGAGGACGTATGGGTCTAATGATAAATATATTTGTCCCAGTAGTAAAAATAAATATGTGAGTCCTAGATGCCCAAATAAAGACTATAACTTTTGTCCATATTGGTCTTGTGTGGGGTGGGCGACTTGGGGACAGACAGTAGATAAAGACATGATAGTGACTAAGTTGCCGACTAGCCCTTATTGTAAGTCTATGGAATGCAACCCAGTCCATATACTTATTAATAACCCCGACAAGTTCCTAGATAAGTATGGAAATTTATTTGGGTTTCAGATATACGGGACGGGTTTAGATCCTGGGACATTATTGTTTATAGGAATAGAGACTGATACGGTATCCTCCCAGACTCATCAAGTATACCATTCCTTTTATGAAGAGATGAGTATAGATAATAAGATCCCCCATAACGCTAAAAACCTGTTCATTGACCTAGCTGAAAGTATTGCCGGTAGTCTTAATGTTACCAACTGCTATGTGTGTGGAGGTACTAACATGGGAGACCAATGGCCTTGGGAAGCAAAGGAGGTAATGTCCGGTTCTGAGGCAGTTGACCAACTAATATCTACACAAGCCGATTATCATTTGAGTGTTAGAGGTAAATCTGAGTGGAGATTAAAGACCTCCATCATAGGTTATGTTTGCATAGCAAGGAAAGGAATAATGTATAATACTTCTGTAGGAGAATTAACTTGTCTAGGGCAAAAAGCTTATGATGATGATACTAAAAATACAACTTGGTGGTCGGCTTCAAATGTCTCAGAACCATCTAACCCGTTTGCTAGATATGCCAGTTTAAAGGATGTGTGGTTTGATTTATCCATCACATCTACCTGGAGAGCCCCAGCAAATTTGTACTGGATCTGTGGTAAGAAAGCCTATTCGGAGTTGCCACAGGACTGGGAAGGGGCATGTGTGTTGGGTATGCTCAAACCATCCTTCTTCTTGTTACCGATTGAAACAGGTGAGACTTTAGGTGTTAAAGTGTATGATGTGAATCATAGGAAGAAAAGGGGACCCTTAGAGATAGGCACCTGGGAAGATAATGAATGGCCTCCCCAGCGTATCATAGATTATTATGGGCCAGCCACGTGGGCAGAAGATGGTACCTTTGGTTATAGAACCCCAATTTATATGCTCAACCGTATTATAAGATTACAGGCGGTGGTTGAGATTATTACTAATGAGACCTCACAAGCACTCAATCTTCTAGCGAAGCATAATACCAGGATGAGGACAGCAGTGTACCAAAATAGATTAGCCTTGGATTACCTTTTGGCAGTAGAGGGAGGTGTATGTGGGAAGTTTAACCTGAGCAATTGCTGTCTTCAAATAGATGACGAAGGGCAAGCAATAGCTGAGCTTACTAGCCATATGGTTAAACTAGTGCATGTGCCTACTCAGGTATGGAAAGGGTACAATCCAAGTAGCTGGTATGAGTGGTTTGGAGGGCTTAAGGCAGTGGTAGGTGGAGTCCTACTGATTTTACTGTTGTGTCTACTCCTACCGTGTCTTATACCCTTAGTAGTTAGGTCTGTGCAAAGCCTGATAGGAAGTATAGCAGAGAGGAAGGCTGCTGCACAGATAATGGCGATATATAAGTATAAGGCTCTAGATCAAGGAGAACCAATGCAGGAAGATGAGTGTTAAAAGATTCACATCATAAGATAAGTCTGGTCTGGTTCATGGTAACCTGAGGTATATGCAAACCAAGGTTAAGTGATGCCTCAAGTAATTGTGAAATATCAGAGGCATCAAAGGGGGGAATGTGATGTAATTCCAGTAAAATACAAGTTTAGCAGGCTAAGATTGCCACAAGGCATATGTATGTATATGTGTTTGTAGTATCAGTTAGTTAATTACACGTAGCTAAGATACTGTTATCACTGTACTGACCAGGTGCAGGAATGTAAGAACTGGAATTACGCGTCCCTCTCCTTTGTATCAGATGAGCCACGTGGTTAGACCGGATGGATGAGTTTAGACTCTATTTATTAAATAGGTTAAGGGTATGTGTGGGTGTAGTTAATTGTGGGAGGAGCTACAGTGCTATATAAGGAATGTACTCTATGTATTCAGTACTCAGACTTTGCTGTATTTTGGTGACGCTAGTCCCTCTGAGTCCCGATCGGTGATCCAATAAAGAATCTCTTCCTTCCTGAAGAAACCTGTGTCCATCTCTCTGTGCTTGGCTTCCGTCAGTTTCTCCGGTATCACTACCACAGTCTGTGTCTGGATCCTACCACAGTCTGTGTCTGGATCCTACCACAGTCTGTGTCTGGATCGTACCACAGTCTGTGTCTGGATCGTACCACAGTCTGTGTCTGGATCGTACCACAGTCTGTGTCTGGATCGTACCACAGTCTGTGTCTGGATCGTACCACAGTCTGTGTCTGGATCGTACCACAGTCTGTGTCTGGATCGTACCACAGTCTGTGTCTGGATCGTACCACAGTCTGTGTCTGGATCGTACCACAGTCTGTGTCTGGATCGTACCACAGTCTGTGTCTGAATCGTACCACAGTCTGTGTCTGGATCGTACCACAGTCTGTGTCTGGATCGTACCACAGTCTGTGTCTGGATCAATATATAATGATGGGAGTTATACTGTACCACAGTCTGTGTCTGGATCGTACCACAGTCTGTGTCTGGATCGTACCACAGTCTGTGTCTGGATCGTACCACAGTCTGTGTCTGGATCGTACCACAGTCTGTGTCTGGATCGTACCACAGTCTGTGTCTGGATCGTACCACAGTCTGTGTCTGGATCGTACCACAGTCTGTGTCTGGATCAATATATAATGATGGGAGTTGTACCTTACCACAGTAGATCAATGTGTCCTCTGCGTGGGCCTAGGAGAACTCAAGATAATTGCACTAATAAAGGAGCTGTTAAAAAAAAAAAGCTCCTATAGAAAGTACTGTATTTGACCATCCATTTTTTTTTTTTTTTACACCCAAGGATGAAAAAACAACGTAGTGGTTGGGAGAAGCTGAAAGCTAGAAAAGAGGAAGAAAAACAAATGCAAAAAATCTTGTCTAAAACTAAAAAAATTACAGATTTTTGTGGAAAAAGCACATCTGGAACAAGCAGTGCAACTGATATACATGCTTCCGCTTCAAGTTCAACCAGTACAATTGCTGTCAGTACATCTAGTGCAACAAGTGGATCCACTGAGTTGGACTATGAAAATATAACAGAACAGCAAGAAGAAATATATTCAAATGACATTGGAGATTGGAATGTTTGTGATGCCTTGAGAGAATATTTCTGTGAAAATGGGGTTACCAACTGTCAACATATGGACAGTGATTTTAGTGCCTCAGAAAAGATATGTCCAGGTGAAACTTTTACAAGACACTGTACAAAATCTTTGTTTTTCCGAGAACAGTTAAATGGCGAAAAAGTTAAGCGTGACTGGCTGTGTTATTCTCCGAAAACTGGCAAAGTTTTTTGTGCTCTTTGCAAACTATTTTCGAAAGACGAAACAACACATTTGACTTCAACTGGTTATTCAGATTGGCGACATGCCACAAGAGATTTAAGCAGGCATGAAAATAGTGCTTCTCATGGAAAAGCAATTGAAGCCCTTATCAGGAGAAAAACGTCTGGTCAACGCATAGACAAAGATCTTGTCAACCAGTTTGAGAATCAGAAAAAATATTGGCACAAAATACTTTGCCGTATCCTGAGCGTTATAAAGCTCCTTTCATCACGAGGTCTGTCTTTTCGAGGAAGTAATGAAGTTATTGGCTCAGTACACAACGGGAATTATTTGGGCTGTCTTGAGCTGTTAGCGGAATATGATCCATTCCTTTCTGAACATATTCAAAAGCATGGCAACAAGGGAAGAGGTCACATATCGTACCTGTCATCAACAATATGTGATGAGTTTATTGAATTGATTGGTCAGCAATTGCTACAGCAGATTGTAAACGAAATGAAACAAGCCAAATATTATTCAATTTCTGTTGATTCCACCCCTGACATTGCACATTCTGATCAACTGACCATTATATTTCGATATGTACTTGCCAGTGGTCCAGTGGAGCGTTTTACTAAATTTATCCCAATATCTGGACATACTGGTATGGAACTAGCAAACACGGTTCTTCAATTTCTGGAAGAAAATGGTATTTCCATCAAAGACTGCAGGGGCCAGTCATATGATAATGCATCGAATATGAGTGGCAAATATAATGGTATGCAGGCCTTAATTCGGGAAAAAAATCCACTGGCTGAATACATTCCTTGTTGTGCACATTCACTAAACCTTGTAGGACAAAATGCAGTAAACAGCTGTCCAGTTGCAGTTTCATTCTTTAATTTTGTTCAGCAATTATATTGTTTTTTTTCTTCATCAACTCATCGGTGGAATCTTCTAACAAACCGTTTCAAAACATGTGGTATACCAACATTAAAAAGGTTAGCTGATACGCGTTGGTCTGCTCATCATGATGCTGTGAATGCCTTACAAAAAGGGTATACTACTATCAAAGAAGTCCTCTCAAATATTTTAAATGACGAGAACACAAAGGGAGAGGTCTGTTTACAAGCAAAGGGCCTAAGCAGTGTTATGGATCAGCTGGAAACGGGAATAATGATAGAAATATGGTCTGTAATTTTACCCAGGTTTCACAGAACCAGTCAGAGTCTCCAAGATGGAAAATTAGACTTGCATACAGCAACAGGCATGCTGAACTCTCTGAAGGATTTTGTTCAGTCTCTGCGTTCTAAATTCTCTGAATTTGAACAGCAGGGCAAAGATATTACCTGCTGCGATGAGTACCAGCTACAACGTGGGAGGAAAATTAAAAGAAATAAGAAGTGGGACTATGGTGATGCAGAAGATGCTGATGCTGATATGACACCATTTGAAAAGTTTAAAGTGAACACCTTTTATTTTATTATTGACCAACTGACAGAATCACTGAGGCACAGACAAGCAGCATACAGCGTCATTAAGGAAAGATTTGGCTTGCTGTTAGAAATGTGCTCTCTAGCAACAGATGGTCTATGCTCCAAAGCCAAAACACTAGTGACACAATATCCTGAAGATCTTGACCCCTTGTTTGCAGATGAAATTGTACAGTTTGCCTCTCTTTTCAAAATTTACCAGTCTTCCCCTGCAAAAAAAGTCATTAATGAAAGTCAAGAACTACAAATGTACAAGTTTCTGGTCACACAATCCCTAGTCGGTGCATTTCCAAACACACATGTGACCCTCCGCATGTATTTGTGTTTAATGGTCAGCAACTGCAGTGGTGAGCGTTCGTTTTCAACATTAAAACGTGTGAAAAATGAACTGAGATCTTCAATGGGTCAGGAGCGTTTAAATGCACTCTCTCTGTTATGCATTGAAAATGGGTTGCTGAATGAGCTGAATCTTGATTCTACAATTGAAGAATTTGCAAGCAAGAAGGCAAGAAAGGCAAATGTGTAGTTTAATTATAATCTGGCTGTTTGATTCGTTTTAGGTTAAAATGCAGTTTAGGATTGAGTGAATAACCCTGTTTTTGTGTTTGTTACTCTCTGCACCATAACAGCAGGCTGTAGTCAGTCTGACGCTTGGAGTAATAATTTAATGAGCATATTTATATGTATGTATCATACAATTATATTTAATTTGTTTATATGGTTTACGTTCTATTTATAAAAAATTGTTGTTTTGAATGTTGTATTTATTATGGCTTTATTTAATTAACTGGTTTCCTACTGTTTACAAAAAAAAGAAACCTTTTCGATCCGTTTCTATTATGGCACGTTAATGGTAATTAAAAATTTTCATTTGTCTTAATACAAATGCTTTGCGTTTTGATTTTATATATTATGTATATATTTCCATAAAAAGGCCCAGCAAAATCATCAGCACCAGGCCCATGATGCTCTTAATCCGGCCCTGCTGAAGGCATATGTATGATACCCGTGTGGAATCCTTCTGATAGACCAGAGATTATGAAATCTACTAAATGTGTAGATGGATGCTGTGACAGAAATGTCGCAAGTAGGGATATGTTTATAGACGTTAGGTATTGTTTAGGATACATTTTATTGGGACACATGATTTTAGCATGTGCCCTAAAACATTTTGAGCATATATGCAATAAACGACAACCGCTGTAATTACATGTTCCAACATTAAAGTTATTACATATCTGGGATTTGCCCAGAAACTTGATAGGCCTTCCCAGTTTGTCTTTAGATATTTTCTCCATAGGACCAGCGGAGCTAGGTACTTGCAAGTGGGTATGCTCGTTAGCAGTGGTGGGACAAAAATTTGCGGAACGAGACATGGAGGAGCAGTATGCACAAGCCGGCGTCCTTAGACCTGCAAAGTGTCTGCAGAAAATCACTGTGTCAATCTTGCTCCAGTTGGACCTTGTCCCGTACTGTGAGAAGGCGCCTGACACTTTCGCAGAAAAAGATCTATGGTAATCATAGAATGCCGATCCACCATATTTATTGCCCAGGTCCACCAGCCTGTGCATATACATGTCAAATTCCTCACGCCTGTGTGGGTAAACGGCACATATGACATCCCGGTAGATGCCAAAGGCCAACACAAATTCCGGGATGGTGAGTTTCCTATTTAGGCGTGCATCCCTGGACTTGACCACCACAGAAATATCCTCATACGCATAAGTTTTATGCTCCACTACATCCTGGGAGGCAATAAGTAGTGAAGCTAAGTTGACATCTTTACCTTCCAGGATGTCTTTCTTAAGGTGCTCAGGTATCATATGGGCAGGGTTAACCTCCTGCTCGTCAGAGGTGGTGGCTGGAGAAACTAGTGGCAACTCGACCAGTGGCGGAGGGGTCGCGGTGGCTGACCCAGCCAAGGTAAGGGCTGTGGTGACCGATTCCAGTTTCTCCAGCCTGGAGTTGACCTTGCCCATGGATGACATGAGGGATGTTAGCATGCCGTGTATATCTGTCGGGTTGGATTGGCTAGTCCCTTCCCCTGCATCAGTGTTATCGGTTGAGGCGTGCAACAATTTGTATAGTTCAGCTTTCCTGGCCGTAGCGGGGAAAGGAATATGTCGCCTCCTGAGTTCGCTGGTTATGCGAGGGATTGTCCAGGACCTGAATGATGCAGGACTAGCCATGTCCTCTTCCGGTGATGGGGTGTTTGGTCTAGCCGGAGAGCTCGGGATGGAGAAATCCTCTACCCCTTCTTGAGACATACTAGATGAGAAAATATACCGTTAGTGTTGAACCCCAGGGGATGTACTGGCGGGCTAATTATGCCGTGTAAGGCGAAAAAATTAATCTTGTTCTTTGGTGACAGGTGAGGCCCTGCTAGTTGCCAAGTGGCTATGAGAGGCTCTATCTATGCGTTGGCGCGAGGGGATATTGAGGCCACCCATCGTAGTGGCAGGAATTCGTAGGCCTCTCGGTGACAATAAAAGAAAAACAGGGGAAGGGAGTGACAGGTGACGCCCTCTCTATACTTTGCGAGGCGGCTAACTAACGTGTGGCTCGAGGGGTGTTTGCCTCCGAAACGTTGAGGCGGGGTGTTGGCCTCGCGGACCTCTAAACTATAGGCGGTATGCCAAGAGGGGAGATACCTATTTGGGCCTATACCCCTAACTTGCCAGTACTCTATGTCCTATTTAGGGAGAACGTATGTGACACGTGAGCAGGCTTACGTACCTGATAGTATGTATACGTATATGATGCGTAAGGTATAGAAAACCTGGATAAACCTAAATGGGTAGAAATAGATATGATAGTATGAGAAATGGATCCTGTGATACTAACGTAGACTAGATATGCTGTAGTTGATTTTATTAACCGTATGTGTTGAAGGGGGAAAATTTAGAATATGGTAGTACCCAGCCTGATTTGTTATGGAGTAAAAACCGTAACGCAGGGATTAGCTTGCAGTGGCTACGTATAATGTGTATACATGGTGACCAATTTAAAAATATATATATGGCCGTGCTACTGTAGTAATCATAGTGCAGGGAATATTACGTGATTTATCCGGTATGGATTATATAAGTCTGGATGCAAAACGACAGATGGTTTGGGTGAGTTATAAAATATGAAAATTGACCATATGCAGAAAAAAAAATTGACGTATGAGAGGTTAAACCAAAAATGATTCAACCCGAAAGTGTGTGATGTTGGGACCGTGTTCTTGTATACTCGATATATCGTTTGAGTACATGCAGAAAGGTCAGAAATTGTACGTGCCATGTAATCGGGTGTACATGGTTGTGACAATGTAATATACACAAATAACTTAGAGAAACCTTATCACATATATATACTATACCTATTTTCTGATTAATTATCTGAGTTCTTGTGTATGTAATTTTGAGTACATAAAGAAAAAGTCAGCATATGAAACGTGCCATGTAATGAAAGTGTACATGGTGTGTTGAAACAGGACAAAACCCGTTGTTTAAAACAAAATTCTCTAAGTGCTGGTGGGAGGTACACAAAAATAATGTAAAGTTTAATCAAGCAAGACTATGTATATGTATACCAGGATTAATATATCAAGATCTAATAATACAGAGAGCCCTAACCTAAGTATAATTAATGTGAAAGCACAAATTAGGAAGTATATGCTATGATCATTATGTGTATATAAAATACAGTCTGTGGTACTTAATGAACTATAATCTGCATATTAAAAACGGATAATCCTAATATCAGATACTAAAATCTTATAATATTGTTAATAGCAAAAAACTGAAGTGAAGGAGGGAGAAAAGCAAAGCATCCGAATGCTACATACTCAGTACATTGGTTTCCGGAAACCAGAGGGTTAAATTCACCTGAGACTTGGCCGTAAAGCGTGTGGCCGTAAAGTAAGGCTGAATAATGATTGCAACGCCGTGGGAATTGATCCGGGCGACGGACTTACGTTTTAGAAGTCCTGAGGCCTCAATCAGCGAAGAAGACCGGGTTTTTTGTGCGTGGCTGGCCGTGGAAAGACCTGTAAGGAGTTCCTGGACACAGCTAACACTGAAGAAAAACGCGGAGTTTCCGAAAGCAAGATGGCGCCGTCCGTGAACCGGAAGTGGATTCAGGATGCAACGCTGACCTCGAAGGTAAGGAGCCAGGTAAGGGGTGTCCCTTAAGTAGGGAAGGGGTGTGTCATACGCCCCTCCCACAAACAAAGGCCAAAAGGCCTTACTACATATATATATATATATATATATATATAATTTATTTTTAGACCATCTTTATTTTGTGTTTTTCAAGTTAACCGCAACATATCCAACTTTGCAAGAGAACAAACATCACACAGTCAAATACATGGTAATAGATAAGTAAGTTCAACAGATTGCATAGCCGATATTTAGTCAATTAGCTTATAGCAAACAGTATCTCAGATAGCAGAGTGCAAGGCCAAGTGTAACAAGGGTTTGTATATCCAACCTTCTCAGATTTAATCAAGGTCTAGACCAAGTGCTAAGCAGGTATATTTAATTGTAAATTCTGAAATCTGCCAAGAGTTAAGGATAGAAAAGAGGGGGAGAGAAGAAAGAGTTTTTCATATCTTCTTGACTAATTTTTCACTTGGCTGCTCAACCCATTGATTACCAATAAAAAAATATGTCAAACTTAAAACTCAAAATAAAACTCTAGGTTAATAAGTTTGTTGTGAAGCTGGAGGATGGGGAATTCAGCTGTGGTATGCAAAAGTAGTATGTGTTGCCTGGAATTGCCATCCAGTGGAGATGGGAGAATCAAAACTAGTGATGTAACAAAAACTGTAACTCTGGAGATTCATATATTTGGTTTAAATTAAGTTGACTACCATATGGTATTGTAATATATTTCTTGATAAATATAAATTAGACATTATTAGGGATGCATGCTTGCTGTATTTAACCGCGTAAGAACTGTAAACAGCTTAGGGCAAAATCAGAAGTAAACCAGAATGAGTATTTCAGATAATATCTTCTAAGGAGTCACTCTGTCCTCTGCTAAGTATTATCTGTTGCTGGTGACATCAAAATATAACTAGGCTACAGAAGGGTGTGAACCAACTATCTGTCAAGATCGTATTCTGCTCTTTCTGTATTTGCAGTTCCTGCTCCTTCCCACTCCCATGTCTGATATAGCAAGGGACCTTGTGTTACTGCTTACGGGAGATGGGATTTAAAGGAAGGAGGGGCAATTTCCCTGCCACGTGTATAATATGAAACTGTACTGCATAGATCTAGCAGCATAAATCCTAGCAACATTCCCGAGTAAACTGGAAACACAAATTATGTTAATCAAAGATGTACAAAATCATCAACATAGAATACTTTAAATGCTGTTTGATCATTTTAATGGAAATTAGAACTGGACTGAAAGATGAAAAAATGTGAATACAGCTATTGTTGAGATTTAATGATATGAATAAGTTTAACCCATTAAGGACAGAGGCAATTATACAAAGTAAAACCCGGAATTTGACTTATTGTTCAACCATGATATACCTCTTTAATATTAAGTGCACCCACACTTATTATATATCATTTTGTTCAGGAGAAATAGGGCTTTCATTTCCCATCAAATATTTATATATGAAATATAATTTAATATGAATAAAATCTAAAGACGTTAAAAAATGAAGACATTTTGTTATTTTCTTAGTTCCTCATGGCATTTTAACTGTGATTGTCATAATACTGTTAGCTGTTACTGAAATAAAGTACACATATTTGTATTCAGCAATATCTCATGAGTACAACAGTGCCCCCCATGTACAGGTTTTATGGGGTTTTGGAAAGTTACAGGGTCAAACACAGGGAAATATATTTCCCGTTTTCAGTTTATACACATTGAAATTTACCAGATTAGTTATGTAGCCAACAAATAATTTAAAAAAAAAAAATCATGAAATAGCATTTTTAAAAGTAAACAACCCAGGGTATTTAAAATGGTGTATGCCCAGTCTTTTTTATAAGTCCCTTAGTTACAAATCCTGGCTAATGTTAGCGTTCATTTTAATGTTTTGCATTTTTCCCCCAAAAACTGTCCTTTCACCAAAGATATCATCAGCATTATAGATGTTACTGCTCTATAAGCCTCACATTTGTGTTCAGCGAGTACAATAGTAATCCCCGTGTCCAGGTTTTATAGTGTTTTGAAAAGTTACAGGATCAAATAAGGTTTGCCCATCTACACATTGAAATTTGGCAGATTGATTATGTTGCCTTTGAGACCGTATGGCAGCCCAGGCATGAGTATTACCTAAATAATGGCATATCATTTGCAAAAGTAGACAATCCAGGGTATTCAAAATGGGGTATGTCCAGTCTTTTTTTACTCACCACTTAACAAACAACCATGGCCAAATTTAGCATTCATATTTGTTTTTTGCATTTTTCATACACAAACTGCACTTTCATGGATGATATCATCGTTGTGATACTTTTTACTGTTTTGAATTGCCCATATTTGTATGCAGCAAAGTCTCCCAAATACAACAGTATCCCTCTGTACAGGTGTTTTTGGAAAGTTACAGGGTTAAGTATAAGGCTTGCAAATTAAATTCTCTGAACTTTGTGCATGGATTGTCAGGCAGACCCTGAGAAGTCAGGCCTAAGGCTAGCCAGGAAAAGGGACATGTGTGAGTGAGGGGACTGTAGATTCAGGGCAGGGGAGATCTTGAGTGAGTATCAGGGGTGGCGCCCTGGGTATCATATATATAGGTGACCGTTTTCTTTAAGGGGTTCAGCCATTTTTTTTTTTGTAATTCTTTATTTTTGTAGTGCTAGGTAGAGACAAGATCGATTAATTCACAGTAACAGGAGAACGCGGTTACAAGATAAACGTCTGTGCAGGATAGATCGGTTCCACATGTCATTTTAACAGCACTGTATTTTTTATATTAAGACAAGTTAACTTACATGTAACAGTAACAAAAACCTGGGTCATAGACTGAGACTTGTATAAATGATCTAGATCAGGTTTGGGATGTATGGTATGCATGTTTAGAGTGTATGCGTGATTGTGCCTTGAGAAGCTTTAGTTAGTCAGGTGAGGGGGTGGTAGATTAGAGGTGTGTGGTGTCAGGTGTTTTTGCAAGGCGTGTGCCGTGAGGTGGCTCGGGAGTGGTGTTCCTGACCTTTGTGCCTGACTTTACCTCTCAGGATAAAAGGAGGCAAGATGTGCCCCTAACCAAGGGGGCTACGGGGGGTGGGATGGTAAATAAGTAATGTGGCTTGCCAGCGTTAAAGTAGGATGTGGTCTCTAGGCTCTTGTGGCCCTGTCAGTGTCAGTGGGGTCCCTTCTGCTCCACCACCCTTACGTGTTGGGTTGCATAGGGCGATTATCCAGCGGTTTGTGGGAGGTGTGCAATAGTAGAAGGCTGCTAGAGCCGAACACAAACTGTAACTATGTACAACTACACAAATTAATATCAGCAGTCTTAGTCAGGTGTTGAGGGAGTCCGTACCACCTGCTACCGGTACAAAGGGTGCTATGTTTGCCGGATCCCAGATGTGTTGCGACCCCTGGGGAGTTTCGTCAGGTTGAGATGCCAAAAGTCCCAATGTGGTGAGGAGTCTTGATACTTCCGATGTCGAGGTGATCTTGTGCTCAGTTCCATCGTGGGTCACTAGGAGGGATCGAGGTGTTCCCCACCTGTACTTCACACCTGCTGTGCGCAGCTGTAGTGTGGTGCTCCGGAGGGATCTGCGCCATTGCAGAGTGGCTCTCGTTAAGTCTTGGAATACTGAGAGCTGTGCGCCCTCAAAGGTGAGTGGCGTCTTACCCTGCATTGCGGCCATGAGGTGCCCCTTGTTTTGGGAGGATTTGCAGCGTATGATGACGTCCCGTGGGGTAGCCGTGGCAGACGCTGTTGTCTCAGGGAGTCGGTATAGTCCATCTGTGGTGAACTTTTTAGCTGCCTGTGGGGGTAGCACTGTTGCCACCAGCCGCCGTAGAAAGTGGGGCAATTCATCCGCTTGGATCCCTGCTGGGATGCCGCGGATTTTTATATTGTTGCGTCTCTGGCGATCTTCAAGAGCAGACAGCTGAGAGGTAAATATGAGCTGGGTAGATTGTACCTTGAGGAGTGTTTCCTTCATGCTAGTAACCTCTGCTCTGATGTCTGACGCTTCCTCCTCCGCAGCCCTCAAGCGGCCTGTCACCTGTTGTCAGGGCCGCCATCAGGGGGTGACAACCATGACGGTTGTCACGGGCCCGTCGGTCCTGGTGGGCCCGGAGTGCACAGGTAATCCTCTGCATGCCCGGGCCCCCAGCCCTTCAATCTGCATATATACATAGCGAATACCGCTATGTATATATGCCTCTGCGGGCCCTGCTGGGCTGGCTTCCAAGCAGGGCCCAGGATATACTTACCTTCCCCTCCAGCACTCTCGCGAGCCACAGCAGTAAAGCGTTGCCGCGGGTTGTCATGACAACGCTCCACGGCACGCAATGCATGCTGGGCTTGCATAGAGCAGTGGCTGGCAGGAGGGAGAACGTGGAGGGAGTCTGCTGGGCTCCTCCTTGCTGCCCCAACAAGCAGAGCCACCGGACCACCAGGGAATCCAGTGCCCCCCTCCCTGGCTACAGTTAAGAGGCAGGGAGGGGGGAATACATCTTGTTTAATTATACAAATTCTTCAACAACAAAAAAATCCCAGCAGCATTTGTCACACATCCAAAACCAACCAACACACACACACACATCAACCACTAAACAACCACACACATCATCCACTACATAAACACACAAACTGCATCCACTACACAACCACACACATCATCCACTACATAAACACACAAACTGCATCCACTACACAACCCTACACATCATCCACTACACAACCACACACATCATCCACCACATAAACACACAAACTGCATCCACTACACAACCATACACATCATCCACTACACAACCACACTAATTGCATCCACTACACAACCATACACATCATCCACTACACAACCATACACATCATCCACTACATAAACACACAAACTGCATCCACTACACAACCACACACATCATCCACTACATAAACACACAAACCGCATCCACTACACAACCACACACATCATCCACCACATAAACACACAAACTGCATCCACTACACAACCATACACATCATCCACCACATACACACACACACTGCATCCACTACACAACCACACACATCATCCACTACACAACCACACACATCATCCACTACATAAACACACAAACTGCATCCACTACACACATCATCCACTACACACACACACACACACACAGCATCCACTACACAAACACACACTGCATTCACTACACACATAATCCACTACACACACACAGCATCTACTACACAAACACACACTGCATTCACTATACACACACTACTTCCACTACACAAACACACACTCTGCATTAACTATACACACACACACACTACATCCACTATACCCACACTACTTCCACTACACAAACACACACTCTGCATTAACTATACACACACACACACACTACATCCACTATACACACACTACTTCCACTACACAAACACACACTCTGCATTAACTATACACACACACTACATCCACTACACAAACACACACTCTGCATTCACTATTCACATACTACATCCACTACACAAACACACTCTGCATTCACTATACACACACACTCTGTCCACTACACAAACATACAATCTGAATCCACTATAAACAGCGTATACACTTTACTCACGCACTTTATATCCACTACACACATTTTATAGCCACTATACACACAAAATAAAAATTCAGTACACACACACTTCATCCTTGTGGGTGGACTTAAGATGGGCCCTGTGGGTGCATTTGGGGGCGGGTCATGTGGGCGGACTTGGGGCGGGTCATGTGGACTGACTTGGGGGCGGGCCCTGGGTGGCCCAGACCGTAGGCTGTGTCAGGGGCCCCAAAATTTCTGGTGGCAGCCCTGCCTGTTGTACATCCGTTTTGATCACGGCTATGTTTGCAGCCCACAGTTTCCGTATGCAAAAGAGTAATAAGCGCTCTCTTCTCAAGGGTGAGCAGCAGTTCACCAACAAGGTGTTCCCTCTACCTTGTGATAAATGGACAGATAAAATAGAAAGGTGAACAGCGCTAAAGATCAGAAAATGTACATACGTTTAGTAGAAATACTGGCCAGCGGAGTAACTTAAAAAAAGAGAAACAAAAATACAAATAATGGTACAGTATGTATGAACGATATATTCACACTCACACTTTGAGGAGCTATATCAGCTCGGTGTTAAGAGCCTGGACGGAATAATCCCCGTCTATGGATTTCTTGAGGTTCAAGACCGTAGGTGTAACTATAGGTGTAAGTATTCGTTATATGAAAAACAAGAGTAAAATACGCCACATGGTATAGTACGTAAATAAAAATATTGTAGTAAAAGTAGATGATCCTACTTACATATACTAGAGCAACGACCTGCTCTAGTTAGGAGAAATTTAGGTGGAATAATCCCCACCTCGGGATATAGTGGACCCAGGTATAGCAGCAAAGCAGTATTAGATAGGAAGGAGGACAAGAGAAATGACTGGATAGTTTAAAAAATATATATACTTTAATACAATAAGTAAAAAGTGAATAATAAACTATAAAACCAGTCCTGTATAAAAGTCAAAAATTCTTCCTCACTTGACGCGTTTCGCTGAAGCTTTCTCAAAAGTGTCTTTCAGACGAAAATAGTTCCATGAGTTTTGGCCTTGCGGTCGGTCCTCGTTCGTGCGGTAAAAAGTCATGAAAAGCTTGCCATCCGTGGATATCTTGAGGTTCGCCAGAATTCCTATATGTTGCATAGTCTTTCTACCGAACGGCAGGGCGGTCGGTAGTTTTGGCACTAATTTACGGTGTTATGGAGGTCTCAGCGGTGTTCGCCTACTCGAGTGTCCGATTTTAGTTCCAGACACTCGACGGCAAAACACTGCTGTTCAGGAGTTAAGATGGCCGCAACCACGTGTAAAAGTCCCGAAATTGAGGCCACCCAGGAACTGAAACAAAGCGTTCGTGCGTTTCCCATAAGAGTTGGATGTACCGATCAGGGAGGTAAATTATCACATAATTAGGTAGCAGGGTGGTCCGGTGTTCGGTAGTTTGCATTCGTACGATGAATGCTGAGTCCATACCGTCTGGGTCGCATAAGTAAACCAATGCTTGAAAAGTCCCGAACTGTTATAAAGAATAATCCCCACGAAACAGGTAAGAGTAATGAAAATATACCGCAACACGCAGGATTCAACTCAACAGAAGACAACACAGAGGGGAGATACGTCTACCGGACCTTAGAACGGCCGGACTCGACGTATATGAGAGGAGTACAGAGTCAGGAGCGATCCGAGGTCAAGGGCACAAAGAGACAGCGTAAACTAGGACTAGCCGGGGTCTGGTAGACAGTAAACAGGAAGCCGGCAAACAGAACAGATAAGGATAAAGAGATAACGTAGTCAGAAACAAAGCCAAGGTCAAGTATGAAGGAACACAACTGAACACAACAAGCGCTAAAAGGAACTGTAACAGAAACCACGATAGGGCAAGGAACTAAGGGAATCAATCTATTTTGATTGGCCCCTGTCATATCCACGCCCCCAAAAGGTAAGTGTATGGGGAGTGTGGCATGACAGGGACCAATGGGAGGCCTTTGCCAATTTAGGCCTACACTGTCCCTTTAAGAGCGCGCCTGAGATCAGCGGGGCGCTCTTAGAGTCAGGCGGGACACGTGACCGCTGCAGCAGGACCGCGCGCGGCTTGAACGGAGGACCCCGGCCGGCCCCTGGAAAGGGTAAGTACCGCTACAGTAAGCATATTCAATTATATCCAGTTTGATGTGTTTTGCTGGATACACAATATGTCTTTATAATCCACGGTCTTTGTTCCTGTATATGTGCCCAGTTAGCTCTTAAAGGGCCGGTAGCAGTAAATATTCCCAGGCAAAAGGTAGGGGTTTGTTACAGTTAATTTTATTTTTATTTTTTGGTTGGCTTTGTGGATTCCCTTTATTTCGATATGTTTTACTCTGACATTCAGGCAAACATTAAATAGCCATTTACAAGATATGACACTTCTAACAACCCTCAAAAAATTTTGATACTGTTTTTTGTTCAGTATATTATGTTTCTAGTTTATACAGAAATTTGCTTCAGGCCATGCATAATACTGTTTATAGGTTTGAATGATACGTTTGCATTTGTATGTTACAGTTTATGTTCTTAATAGGGTCAAAACGTTTTGTGTACCTGGGTTCTACTTCACATTTATCTAACCTGTGCCTTTGCATGATTCAGGGCTATGCTTAAGTCTTCCCACTGCTCTGCCTTATTTCTCTTATTGTTTTAGCAATATTTAGTAAATCAGACTCTATTAAAGTGTGCAAATGAAATGGTTGCACATAACTGGTTTTTCATGCAATTAGTTATGCAAATGTATAAAAGTTTGTTGCATGATCACTTCCTGTTTTACACGCTATATAATTTGCTTTATGAAATGCAAAGCAGTATACACCTAAAGTGAATACACACTAAATATACTTATGTGTGTTGAAGCAACACACGTTCAATACATCTGAAAAGATACAGACAAATAAAAACATAGTGCTTTCTATATATAAACAGTATAAATAAAAACAAAGTGAGAGGAATCAAACTCACAAGGGTAGACCCGTACCAGGCTCTATATAATCAGCATGTAGGGTGCCTACACAGGCTAAAACGATGAGATGCCAGGACAAGATACTGGATCAGTAAAAAATATAACTATTTATTACATATAATTAAAAGGAATATAAGGACATGGATAAAAGAAAAATATAGAAGTAAGCAGTGTGTAAGAACAAAAGTCACCGCCAAAAATCCATATAAGTCCAAATTCCAAGGTGCAGTAGACAGCAGACGCGTTTCAGCTTTTGCTTTCCTCAGTGCTTGTCCATGGCTCTGCATATATATCCTGTCCCGGTTTCATTCACATTTTTCAGCTGGTGTTCATTTCCGTATTGCCGATATGACGTCATTTCCGGTATGTCACTACGTTGCGTGCAGTATTTTGCCGATATCTCATTTCCTCTATGGCACATATCTCCATTATGATTAAGGGCAAAGATGCCCTAATACGAAACATATATCAAATACATATAAAAAAGGAGGAAAAATATCAGCATATTAAAAAAACAACATTATGTGATAGAAAACCATATCAAATGTATCCTGTATTGATAAAAAGATCCTGCATTATAAAAAAGAAAATCCTGCAATATAAAACAAAGACCAGTAAAAGGATGGTGTCTCAGTATGATCAAAATAGAATTATATAATAAAAAGACAGTTCTTACATGCAAACGGTATGAATACCTACATATAAAACATAAAAATACATGGATAATACATACAAAATGCATAAAAAAAACTAAAATTCATACGTGGGGGAGAATAGGAATACTGTACTAGATACAAAAATAATTAAAGAAATGAATAAACTCAAAATCTACATTAGGTCCCCTACGGGACAGAGTATCCAGATTGAAAATTGATCGACTTTTAATTTTGTTAAGTTCCTTAAAATTATCCTCCCCCCTCCAATTGATATTCTTTTTAAAAAAGGCCACAAAACCCAAGAGAGAGGGGTCACTATTGTGTTTATCTAAAAATTGTGCTGACACACTATGTTTTGTGTACCCCCTCTGGATGTTTCCCATGTGCTCCAGTAGACAGGTTTTTAAACTCCTGGTAGTCATTCCCACATACTGGAGCCCACAGGGACACCAGAGAAGGTACACCACATTCTTAGAATGACAGGTTAAAGTGTTTTTAATATTAAAAATTTTGCCTGTTGCATATGATTTAAAAATTGTTAAAGTGTCCTTTTTACTGCTAGTTTTTTTTTTACATGCTGAACACATTTTACAGTAGTAAAAAACAGATTTCTGTTTTAAAAAGTTTTTAGCACTCGTACCTTTTTCTGGTCTAATGTAGCTATTTACCAGATTATCTTTTAAGGTCCTCAATCCTCTATATATAACATTTGGTTTGTCATCTATAATCCCTTCAAGATTGATATCTGTTTGTAGGATATACTAATGTTTATTTAAAACATGTTTTATTTGTTTAGCGTTTTCATTAAAATCTAGAGGGATATTCAAGTCGTTTTTAGGGTGTGAATTCTTAGCTGTAGTTTTATATTGTAACACATCCTTTCTATTCATAGATTTAACGTCATGCCTCTGTTGGTTTAAAATTTCCAAATCATATTTTTTATCTCTACAAAATTGGATTCAAATATTGGTCTGTGAGTCACTACTCACATGAATTGCCCTTTTGGAATATTACATAGCCAAGGTGCAAAATGACAACTAGTTGTGTCAATGTAGCTGTTTACATCAACTTAAAAAAAAAAAAAAAAAAAACATTTTCGTTTTGATGTTAAGATTTTCAATGTAAATTTGTAAATCCAAAAGATGTACCTTGGTCTAACTGTGTTCACATGGGAGAGATATGTTCCTCTCACTGTTATTTAAAAACTTAATAAATAGTTCGAGGGACCCCACATCACCCTTCCAAATGAAAAAAATGTCATTGATGTATCTGCGATTGAGGACCTAGTTCGCGTCCCAGCCATGGCCCCCCTGAAGGAAAGATTTTTCCCAGACCATAAAAAGGTTGGCATAGCTGGGTGCCAACTTCGTCCCCATCGCAATACCCACCAATTGTAGGTAGTAGGATTCCTCGAACCAAAAATAATTACTACGGTATATAAAATTAATTTGATACCCTCCAAGATAAAATCTCTTTGACTGTCGAGTATAGAGTATAGAGAGATACAAAATGTTCCACAGCCTCACAGACCAAATGGTAAGAGATGATCGTGTATAGGTGTCAGGGTACTCACCTGTGAGACAGACGGCCAGACGTGGCCGCTCCTGGAATTCCCAACAGGGGACTTGAACCGGGGAATTTATCTATCCTAGTCCTGCTCTCTGCCTCTGAGCCACAGCAGCTTTACCAGAGACTACTGATTCCGGTCTTGTTCATCCTGGCATGGCTACTACACCGGGGGCTGCACCTTGACTTGTCTGTGTCTCACCTGACTCTGATCTATCATCAGCAGGGTATTTAAACCCAGCCTCGCCCTGTACTCAGGGTCAAGTCTTTGATCTTGTGTTGCTGTGTCGTACCAGTGTTCCAGTTTATCTCCTTCGTTTATTTGACCTCGGCTTGTGACTACGTTTATTCTGACCTCTGGCATCCCTTGACTTCGGCTACTCCTTGTTGTTCCTGACCTCTGGCATCCTTTGACCTCGGCTATCCCTCGACTATCCTGCTGGTTCTGTCCTTGCCTGTCCTGCGTATTTGGTACTGCATCCTGCACAGCCCCCGTGCACAGACCCACAGGCCAGGTGAATTCTTACCTGACCACCTCGGCCTGTGGCTATCTGCAAGGGTGAGCGACATATCTGCGCTACAGACTCCCAACTCAGGTAAGACCCTGACAAAAGACTTGACCAATATGGAGTCCGCAGAAATGTGCTCACCCTCACTCCAGCAAGTGTCCAGCCTGGCCCAGACTGTTTCGGAGTTGCAGCAGGAAATTTTTTCTCTTAAAGGCGCAGTACATCCAGCTCCGGAACCCTTTGTCATCATGCCCGACAGATTTGATGGTAACTACACGTCCTTTCAGTCATTCAGGATGGATTGCGAGGTATTGTTTTCTTTAAAGCCTCGAACTTACGCCACGGATTTCATCAGGGTCAGAGCGGCTATCAACCTGTTGTCTGGACGCATTAAAGTTTGGTCTTACCAAATGTTGCAGAGGAAGAGTCCTGTCCTTGTCAGCTGGGAATCCTTTATTATTGCTTTGGACTCACAGTGCAGGACCACTAAGCCCAAGCCAGCTCCACCTACTAAAAAATCGCGGAGTCTACGTTACCAAGGAACCGAGTACTATCACCACACCCCAGTGATGCCCTCTTATGATCCAGTTCCCAGGAAAACTCCAGAGGTATCCTGTGTTCCACTTGATCCTGAGGAACCTATGCAAATTGGACGTGTCCACTGCAAAGTCACACCTAGGGAGAGGGACCGAAGGAGAAGCCATGGTCTGTGTTTTTACTGTGGAGAAGGAGGACACTTCATCACGCTTTGTCCTGTTCGCCCTCCTAGACCTCCAGCTCTCCGACTGGGTAATAATATTCTTCGTCCAGTGTACACCGCTTATCAGCCTAAAGAGCTACAAGGGAGCCGTTATTCCTGTCCAGGCTTGGCTTCCATGGAAAATGCTATACCCCCTGTTCCAGAGTCGTCTGCATCTACTACCAAAGTTGCTTCCTGTAGTACCACCACTACTTCCTGCCCACTTGAAAAGGATTTACCTATGGATTGTGTCATTGCTTCTAATGGCACTACGGTCTGTAAAAAAGACCTAGAAGTGTTCGAAAAAGCACTGCTAGCTACGAGCACTGTCCCTCCCGAAGTTGTGGAAGTTTTTGTCACCCCTACCCGGAACCTAGACCGACCGTCAGCCGTACCAGAAGCTGGTACTGGGAAATCTTGAGCTAATCAGGGATTCCATACTGAGGACTTTCACTATGGGGACTCGATGGATTCTGAGAGTGACTCTGGAGAGGCGGAGTATTTCAATGAGGAACCTACTTACGCCCAGAGGTCGTTTTTGAAGGGGGAGGTACTGTCAGGGTACTCACCTGTGAGACAGACGGTCAGACGTGGCCGCTCCTGGAATTCCCAACAGGGGACTTGAACCGGGGAATTTATCTATCCTAGTCCTGCTCTCTGCCTCTGAGCCACAGCAGCTTTACCAGAGACTACTGATTCCGGTCTTGTTCATCCTGGCATGGCTACTACACCGGGGGCTGCACCTTGACTTGTCTGTGTCTCACCTGACTCTGATCTATCATCAGCAGGGTATTTAAACCCAGCCTCGCCCTGTACTCAGGGTCAAGTCTTTGATCTTGTGTTGCTGTGTCGTACCAGTGTTCCAGTTTATCTCCTTCGTTTATTTGACCTCGGCTTGTGACTACGTTTATTCTGACCTCTGGCATCCCTTGACTTCGGCTACTCCTTGTTGTTCCTGACCTCTGGCATCCTTTGACCTCGGCTATCCCTCGACTATCCTGCTGGTTCTGTCCTTGCCTGTCCTGCGTATTTGGTACTGCATCCTGCACAGCCCCCGTGCACAGACCCACAGGCCAGGTGAATTCTTACCTGACCACCTCGGCCTGTGGCTATCTGCAAGGGTGAGCGACATATCTGCGCTACAGACTCCCAACTCAGGTAAGACCCTGACAATAGGCTACTGACATTGCATGTAGCCAATATACAGCCTTCTTCCAAAGGGATGTTCTGTAGTTCCCTAATTTGTTGGGTCGAATCTTTCAAATAAGTTGGCTGCGATACTACTAAAGGCTGTAGTAGTTTGTCAATGTATTCTGACAATCAGCTTAAAAGAGAATCTACTCCTGCTACTATCGGCCTACCGGGTGGATTAGCAGAGTTTTTATGAATCTTGGGTAGGGTATGAAAAACAGG
Organism: Pelobates fuscus; assembly: GCF_036172605.1. Classification (NCBI taxonomy): domain Eukaryota; kingdom Metazoa; phylum Chordata; class Amphibia; order Anura; family Pelobatidae; genus Pelobates; species Pelobates fuscus. The sequence goes on along the minus strand of NC_086326.1, from coordinate 105,097,887 downwards.
AATCTTAAAAACCCGTACATCTAAGTATTTATATTCATCTTCGTTGAGGATATTAGGTGCTTTTCTTTTATCAATTAATGTTTTATATAAAACTCAAATATTTTGCAAAGAGCTATTCACAAGCTTTTTATATGTTATAGGGCCTTCCAATTGTCTTAAAATTTCTTTTACATAATTTTCTCTACTTTGGATGACTACCCCACCCCCATCGGCCGGTTTGATAATAATGGTTTGATCATTTTTTAATTCTATCAAAGCCTTTCTTTCAGCATAATTTATTTAAGTTATTTAAGTTATTACTATTATATTTATTTTTACTTTTATGTTTTCCAATTCTCCTAACTTCGCCCATAACTAAATTTATGGGAGGGGCTAGGGGCTAGGGGCTTTAGTGGTGAAGGACAAGGACTGTGGTGGAGGGGGCAAGGACTGTTGAAGGTTAGGAGCTCTAATTGGGGAATAGGGGTTGAAGTAGTGAGTTAGGGGCTGAAGTAGGTTGATGGTAGTAAGGGGCTGCGTGTGGGGGAATAAAGACTGTAGTGGAAGAGATGTGTAGTAGGGAGGTTAGGGGCTGTAGAAGGGGGGACAGGGCTTGTAGAGGGAGACAGGGGCTGTAGAGGGGGGCAGTATAATGGAGGCAGGGGCTGTAGAGGGGAGGAGAGGGGCAGTATAATGAAGGCATGGGCTGTCGAGGGGGGACAGGTGATGTAGAAGAGGGGACAGGGGCAGTATATGGGGACAGGGGCAGTAGAGGGGAGCAGGTGTTGTAGGGGGGACATAGGCAGCATAGTGGGGACAGGGGCTGTAGAGGGGAGACAGGGGCAGTATAATGGAGGCAGGGGCTGTAGAGGGGAGGACAGGGGCTGTATAATGGAGGCAGGGGCTGTTTCGGGGGAAAGGGACTCTAGAGGGGAGACAGGGGCATCATATTCAGATGATTATGGAGGTAGGGGCTGTGGAGGGGGGCAGGGGGTACATGGCAGCATGGTGGGGACAGGGGCTTAAGAGGGGGACAGGGGCAGTATAGTGTCAGGGGCTGCTTTAAAAAAATGGAAACAAAAGGGGGGTGTTTTGATAAAAAAAAAAAAAAAAAAAGCAATCTAAAAGGTATCTCCCCCCTCCCTAAAGCATACCTTGTGCCAGGGAGGGGGGGGGGGGGAATCTTACCCCTGGTGGTCAGGTGGGATAGGCCGGACAGGAGCTGGAGGCAGGAGATCCACTGAAGACCGCTGGGAGTCTGGGAGCAGTGACAGTCAAGCCCCCTTCTCTGACATCAGAAGAGGCAGACTAACTTCACTGCCCAGCTCCTGTTCCGTGCTGGCTGCAGGGAAAGCAACCTTGAAAAATTAGCCAGAGCAGGCGATTTGGATTTTGTGCCCCCCTGCTCTGCCTTATGGACGTGCTGGCCCTGCTCTCCACCATGGTCAAGACCAAAGAGCTTTCCAACGATGTCACGGACAAGATTGTAGACCTACACAAGGCTGGAATGGGCTATAAGACCATCACCAAACAGCTTGGTGAAAAGGTGACAACAGTTGGTGCAATTATTCGCAAATGGAAGAAACACAAAATAACGGCTAGTCTTCCTTGGTCTGGTGCTCCATGTGAGATCTCACCAAGTAAACTCTCAATGATCATGAAAACGGTGAGGCCGAGAACTACACAGGAGGATCTTGTTAATAATCTCAAAGCAGCTGGGACCATAGTCACCAAAATAGCAATTAGTAACACAAGCCGTGAAGGACTGAAATCCTGCAGCACCCGCAAGGTGTCAAGAAAGCACATGTACAGGCCCGTCTGAAGTCTTTTCTTTTTTTTTATGATATGTATGCAATACAGAAACAGTACATACGATGTTAAAACGTCAAACAATTTACAATGGTACAGTTAAGCAGATATATCCATTAGGCGTTATACAAAACATTTCCATTGGTTGCTAAGCCCTTAATATGCTCTTAAGCCTTCGAGACCCCGGGTTGGAACCCTGCATTTATAGTGTGGTTCTATGTTTCTTGTGTCTGGGTCCGTGTGTGGATCTGCTTGTTAATCAGGTACCATCTTGGTCTGTCCCTGTCCACAGGTATGGTGTATTTAGTCTGGAGCTGATAGGTATGTCGCTATCATCTGGTAATATTGTCCTCCCTTATTTTGGTTTTCCCTTTACATGTCTGTACTATGGTGAGTGATCGATTTCACTGCGGGAAATGTATAAGTTGGGGGTGCCCCTTGGGGTGACCTGGTCATAGGTTTGTCCGTTTCCCAACCCCTGCGCGTCCTTGTCCATAAACATGCTCCAGGGTTCCCAGGTTCGTTTGTAATCGGAGTATCTATGGGTGAGTGAGAAAGTGAGTTCCTCCATAACCCTTGTATCCTCTACTTTTTGTATCCATTCCCTAATTGAGGGTGCCAGGGTCTGTTTCCATTTGACAGGTATCAGTAGATTTGCTGCAGTCAGTAAATGGTGGATGCAGTCGTGGTTTGGGGATGTCCGTGGGGAGCATTAACATCAGATATGTAAAGGGGAGTGATATGTCAATGATGGATTTAATTAGGGTCGCGATTCTTTTCCAGTAAGTGTTAATTATGGGGCATGACCACCAAATGTGTGCCGATGTTGCAGGGGTATGTTCGCATCTCCAACAGGTATCTCGTGCGTCCGGGTATATTCTGTGTATTTTGTCTGGCGTGTAGTGCCATCTGGTTAACTTTTTATAGTTACTTTCTTCTATTGTGTTGTTGGTTGTGATAGAGTGGGCCTTATTTAATATTTTTGTCCAGTTAGAGTCGGGGATTGTGGTATGGAGGTCGGTTGCCCATGCTTGAGTGAAAAGTGGGAGGTTTGCATTGTTGTCTTTTTGGAGGAGTTTGTACATGGTAGAGAGGTGTTTGCTTTTGACCCCTCGTGTCTGGCATAATGTTTCGAACTCCGTAAATGGTCGGGGTGGCGCTAGTAGTGTATTGTCTGTCCGGAGAAAGTGTGTTAATTGGGCATGTTGGAAAGTATTCATCGTTGTCATCGGGGAGTTAGCCATGAAGTCCTGCAGAGGTTTAATGTTTCCCTCCTGTATCACGTCTTGTAATGTGAGTTGCTGTGTCTGCGTGTTGTGTTGTAGAAATTGGGTTTGACAGCCTGGAGGGAAGAGGGGGTTGTTTGTTATCGGATATAGTGGGGACGGGTGTGGAGAGAGTAAAGGGGATCCCCTGATTTGATTCCACGCCTTCAGTGCGGGGGTGATGGTTGGGTGCTGCGAAAAAGGTGGGGTTTGTATCATTCACCCCTTTGGGTGCCAGACAACATTGTGAGTCTGTGTTTGAAGGAACGTCTCCTCTACTGACAGCCACTGTCTGTGTGGGTGTGGTGCTGTCCATTCTTAAAGGCGGTGCAATATAACTGCCCTGTAGTAAACCTCCACGTCCGGCAATCCCAGACCTCCCCGGTTTTTCCTTTTTGTGAGAACTGTGTAGCTGATACGTGGGTGTTTTCTCGACCAAATGAACTCCGAGAACATCCTTCTCACAGTTGCAAAGAAGGTCTTTGGGAGCGTAATTGGTAGTACTTGTAGGAGATAAAGTATTTTGGGTAGAGTGGTCATTTTTAGGATGTTTATCCTACAGACCCACCCAAAGTGGGATTTCGCCCATTGTGCGAGGTTTTGTGTTATCGTTTCTAAGAGGGGTTTATAGTTGAGAGAGTATAGTGAGGACAGAATCCTCGGGAGCTGACCCCTAAGAATTTTATCGCTTTGTCTGTCCACGCAAATGGGAATTTTGATTTAAAGGAGTTGGAGGATCGGGGGTCTAATTGTAATGGTAGGATTTCACTTTTAGTGACATTTACCTTAAAGTTGGAGATGGTTTGGTACTGTTCTAGCTCTGCTACCAAGGGGCCCATGGATCTGACCGGGTCCATTATCGTGAATAGAAGGTTATCTGCAAAGGCAGAAGCCTTGTATTCCTGTTTGCCTATCTGGAATCCATGTATGTCAGAGTTGTCTCTTACTCCTTGAAGGAATGGTTCCAGGACTAAGATGAAGAGCAGTGCGGAAAGGGGTCATCCCTGTCTCGTTCCATTGTAGATCCGCACAGGTGCAGAGAGTTGACCATTTATTCGAATTTTGGCAGTAGGTTTGGAGTATATGGTTTGGATCCAACGGATCCAATTTGGGCCTAGGCCTAACGTTGTCAGTGTGGCCAGCAGAAAAGCCCAGTCCACTCGATCGAACGCCTTTTCGGCGTCAACCGAGAAGATAGTGCTCCGCCTTGAGGTGTGTTGAGAGAGGTGTATCGGGTTCAATATCTTATTTGTATTGTGTTTAGCTTCTCTGTTTGGGATGAACCCCGATTGATCCTGGTGGATAAGTAGCTGGAGAAGAGGGCAAAGTCTATTTGCTAGTATTTTCGTGAAAATTTTTAGATCTTTGTTGATGAGGGATATGGGGCGGTAGCTTCCGCACTCAGTGGGGTCTTTACCAGGTTTCGGGATTAAGGTAATGTGGGCTTCTAGGAGTGCGTCTGGTAGTGTGGCGTGTGGCGTTAGAGCATTGAATGCCATTGTGAATGGTACACTCAGTGTTGAGGTGAACAGCTGCCCGTCTAAAGTTTGCCAATGAACAACTGAATGATTCAGAGGAGAACTGGGTGAACGTGTTGTGGTCAGATGAGACCAAAATAAAGTTTTTTGGCATCAACTCAATTTGCCGTGTTTGGAGGAGGAGGAATGCTGCCTATGACCCCAAGAACACCATCCCCACCATCAAACATGGAGGTGGAAGCATGATGCTTTAGGGGTGTTTTTCTGCTAAGAGGACAACTGCACCGCATCAAAGGGACGATGTACTGAGCCATATACCGTCAAATCTTAAGTGAAAACCTCCTTCTCTCAGCCAGGGCATTGAAAATGGGTTGTGGATGGGTATTCCAGCATGACAATGACCCAAAACCCACACCCAGGGCAACAAAGGAGTTGCTCAAGAAGAAGCACTTTAACCCCTTAAGGACACATGACATGTGTGACATGTCATGATTCCCTTTTATTCCAGAAGTTTGGTCCTTAAGGGGTTAAGGTCCTTAAGTGGCCTAGCCAGTCTCCAGACCTTAATCCTATAGAAAATCTGTGGAGGGAGCTGAAGTTTCGAGTTGCCAAACGTCAGCCTCAAAACCTTAAAGGGACACTATAGTCACCTGAACAACTTTAGCTTAATGAAGCAGTTTTGGTGTATAGAACATGCAGCCTCACTGCTCAATCCTCTGCCATTTAGGAGTTCAATCCCTTTGTTTATGAACCCTAGTCACACCTCCCTGCATGTGACTTGCACAGCCTTCCATAAACACTTCCTGCAAAGAGAGCCCTATTTGGGCTTTCTTTATTGCAAGTTCTGTTTAATTAAGTTCTTATCCCCTGCTATGTTAATAGCTTGCTAGACCCTGCAAGAGTCTACTGTATGTGATTAAAGTTCAATTTAGAGATTGAAATACAATTATTTAAGGTAAATTACATTTGTTTGAAAGTGAAACCAGTTTTTTTTTTTCATGCAGGCTCTGTCAATCATAGCCAGGGGAGGTGTGGCTAGGGCTGCATAAACAGAAACAAAGTGATTTAACTCCTAAATGACAGTGAATTAAGCAGTGAAATTGCAGGGGAATGATCTACACACTAAAACTGCTTTATTTAGCTAAAGTAATTTAGGTGACTATAGTGTTCCTTTAATGACTTGGAGAGGATCTGCAAAGAGGAGTGGGACAAAATCCCTCCTGGGATGTGTGGAAAACTGGTTGCCAACTACAAGAAACGTCTGACCTCTGTGATTGCCAACAAGGGGTTTGCCATCAAATACTAAGTCGAAGGGGTCAAATACTTATTTCACTTATTGACATGCAAATCAATTTATAACTTTTTTTGAAATGCGTTTTTCTGGATTTTTTTTTGTTATTCTGTCTCTCTCTTTTTCCCTCACTGTACTTGTGAAAGGCTTCCTCCTCGGACTCCCTGTCATATAATGTTAAATTGGGGTTTGAACATTTTGCATTAACTCATGGTATTTTTTGTGTTTATTTATAACTGGTTTTAGAGGATTTGAGGAAGGCTGCATATTATTTAGTATACTGCTATAATTATATATACTGTAAGTAGAGCATTATAGACATTAACCCCTTGAGGACGCTAAACGGTTCAGGACCGTCATCGGCATTTTTCCCTTGCCGACCGATGACGGTCCTGAACCGTCCTAAATTTACAATGTACTTACCCGATCGCCGTCGTTCCCCCTGCGGCGATCGCCGGCGCTCCCGTTGTGGGGAGACTGCCTGCAGCCCAGACAGTCTCCCCATGGCGGATTAGGACCCCTGTGGCCATGTGATCGCCCAACAGGGTGACCACATGGTCACAATAGGTGTCCATGTGTCTGCCCGCAGGGGGACTGTCTGTGCTGACAGGCAGTCTCCCTGCAACTGTAAAATCCTAAAAATAAAAGAAAGTTAATGTTAATAAAAAAAAATATTATTATATAAGTGTATATATATATGATATATAGACATATATTATACCTATATAATATGTGTCTACATATCATATATATAATGTCATGCTAAGTGTATTTTTATATTAATATGTACATATATTAATATAAAAATACACTTATAATTAAATTACACACCTATATATATACTATATATATTGTATATATATATTATTATAAAATACAAATAATAAGTAATTTAAATTAAATTAAACATGTAAAAATAATAATAAAAATTTAAAAAAATTATATCTATACGAAATTTTATTCTAACTGTATTTTGATATTAATATATATATATATTTATATCAAAATACACTTAGAATGAAATTGTATATATATCTATGTATATATAAATAAATAAAAAGCATACGAACTATTCATATGTCCATATACAAAATTACATAAATAATTATATAAATATACACGTAGACTTCAAATATATAAATATGCATATATATTTCAATTCTACGTGCGTATTTATGTAATATTTTTACATAATTAAGTTATTTTATTGATTGCAATTTAAGGGACCTGCCTGCCAACTCAGGCCGAAAGTCCAGAGAATTTAATTTGCTAGCACTGTATTTTACCCTGTAACGTTCTACGACACCCTAAAACCTGTACATGGGGGGTACTGTTTTACTCGGGAGACTTTGCTGAACACAAATATTAGTGATTCAAAACAGTAAAACATATCACAGCGATGATATTGTCAGTGATAGTGACTTTTTTTGCAATTTTCACACACAAACAGCACGTTTACTGATGATATAATTGTTGTGATACATTTTCCAGTTTTGAAACACTAATATTTGTGTTCAGCAAAGTCTCCTGAGTATAACAGTACCCCCCATGCACAGGTTTTATAGCGTTTTTGAAAGTTACAGGGTCAAATATATGGGGCAAATATTTTTACATTGAAAATGGCCAGGTTGGTTACGTTGCCTTTGAGAGCGTATGGTAGCCCAGGAATGAGAATTACCCCCATGATGGCATACCATTTGCGAAAGAAGACAACCCAAGGTATTGCAAATGGGGTATGTCCAGTCTTTTTTAGTAGCCACTTAGTCACAAACACTGGCCAAAATTAGCCTTCAATTTAGTTTTTTACTTTTTTCACACACAAACAAATATGAACGCTAACTTTGGCCAGTGTTTGCGACTAAGTGGCTACTAAAAAAGTCTGGACATACCCCATATTACATACCCTGGGTTGTCTACTTTAAAAAAAATATGTACATGTGGGGTGTTATTCAGCGATTTATAACAGATAATAGTGTTACAATGTCACTATTGATACATTTTAAAAATGTATGTTTTGAAACCGCAATATCCTACTTGTACTTATAGCCCTATAACATGCAAAAAGCATGTAAACACTGGGTATTTTTAAACTCAGGACAAAATTTTGAATCTATTTAGCAGTTTTTTTCATTCGCTTTTGTAGATGAGTAAAAGATTTTTCACATAAAAGTCAAAAAACATGTATTTTTTTCAATTTTTCATCATATTTTTTCATTTTTTTAAAATTAAATTACATGAGATTATATAAATAATGGTATGTAAATAAAGCCCCTTTTGTCCTGGAAAAAACAATATATAATTTGTATGGGAACAGTAAATGAGAGAGCGGAAAATTACAGCTAAACACAAACACCACAAAAGTGTAAAAAGATGCCTGGTCGCAAATGTACAACATCGCAAAAACAGTCCGGTCCTTAAGGGGTTAAGCACGCTAGATACGATTTATTTGCTTGTCCTTCACATTGGAGCTTATTAAATGTGTATGTAAATAATATGGGATCCGTCTCCTGTGCCATAGTCTGTTGGAAGTGGATATGCAAAATCAGAAATGGGAATTACAGAAACGCATCAAGGGAAAAAGTGTGTTAGGGCTTTATTTTGTATGTTTGTATTTGTTTCTGTAGTTCACAGTCACATTACAGTGGTGCTGATGATCCTATTAGGGTCTAATAAGTATGTAGGCAGTGGCGTACATACCAGGGTCGCGGCTGCGACCGGGCCCGGCCCACCAGGGGGCCCGGCCGCCCCTGCGACCCGGTATGTACCCACAGGGCCAGCCTCTTCTGCTGGTGGGCCCAGGAGCCGGCCACCTACGGGCCCCCCGAGGCTGGCCCTGCTGTCACCCGGCTGGCGGGCGCGCGAGGGAGCACTGTCCCCTGCAACCCATGGGGCCCCGGTGCGAAAACTGATCTGTGCCCCCCCCCCCCCCCGCTTACTCTGCGCGGGCTGGGGCCGCAACACATTGCGGGCGGGCACCTGGTCGCAGGGCTGCGACCCGTGCGACCGCGGTATGTACGCCAGTGCATGCATAAACACATACACTTAAAGGACCACTACAGACACCCAGATCAAATCAGCTCAATGAAGTGGTCTGGGTGCCAGGTCTCTCTAGTTTTAACCCTGCAGCTGAAAACAGCAG